>NW_018128257.1:49616-66055 GCF_001952655.1 Monopterus albus | reverse complement strand
GGCAGAGGGCGCTAGTGAGCCCACAGATTCTTGCGCTACCTACAATCTTCTTCGTGCTTGTTTATATTTCCTTTACAATCCGCCTTATCAAAATGGAAGATTACATTTCCAAGCTGAGAAAATTCGCAAATCTGGACTTTCAATCAAAACATTTTTGACAGTCTGGACATTTTTGTCCAGAAGGATCTTCTTTATTGAAAACATTTGTTTTAATATTGGATTCGAACGGTAAAAGGGTTTGTAATACATACCAGCTGACAAATGGATTTCGTGTACAAGTAAAGGTAAGACCATAAACTTTTATTATTTCTAGTTAGAAATAAGCTCAACTGGAATAAATTTTAACCTCAAATTAAATATGAGTCACGTTTGTGTGAAGAATGTTGATATGAGATATAAAACATAACGCATTGTCTGTTAACAGACAATTTGTTAACAGTTCATTTGTATTTGTAAATCTGACTGTAAAAGAGTCAGTGCCTCACCAGCTGTCAACCTCACCGCACGTCACTGTATAGTACATGCCAGGATTTCAGGGGTCACTGACCATCTGAATGCAGGACATGCAGGACTTGTAGCTGAGGATTCAAATAATAAAAACTGAAGGTACTTGACCAAAATTCTTTTCAGTTGCTAGAGGGTATAGTGAGACTCAAAACAAACTGAGATCATAAACCAGTCCTGAGCACTCTTTGCCCCTCCTGTCCTGTTTCCTAATGTTAATATCTGAATTATGGATGCCTGGTTGTGACAAACTGAAGGCAGCCTTTAGTCCAAAGCTAGCATTAGCTGACTAATGAGTCCTGGCTTTGTGGCAGCACTACATCAGCACAATGTCATGAGGCTGATATTTTAGTGTTTGATGATACAAAGACAATACATATGGCTAACACTGATTGTATAAGATGTATTTACTTAGCCATGTCTGTTTGATGTGAAGATAAACACTTAAGCTAATTCAGCTTTTAGGTTGCATCAAGACAGCCATGGGGATCTTGAACCACACCAAAAGACTTGAAGCTGAGCAATCAATTAACCAACCAACCAATCAATCAATCATAATCTTTATAGCCAAGTATGTTAAAACATACAAGGAATCTGACTCCATTACAATGGCCCCCAGTGTGTACCAAATTACATAAGGATGGCAGAGTTTGTTGTGTTTATGTGTCTGTGGCACAAAGCTGAGGTACTGTTTTGGATACAGTCTGACGTGTTGTTGCCAAGAGGTCCTCCAGGGTTTACTGTTCAAAATGACTACATGCAGTTGGGAGAACACTTCTTATAACTTTTGCTAGGTGGCAGACACTGCTAGTTTGCAGAACATATTTTTAAACAGGGTAGAAAACAGGGCTGTATTATGATCCTGGGAGGCCCTGGGGCACTTCGCTTTTGGAGGCCCCCTTATCCCACCATCCAAAAAACTATATATACTAAAACTTGGAAAGCTGCTGATGTTCTCCCCTAACTTAAAGGTGGAGAACCTTCAGAGCTGAATAATTGTGTGGATGCTGTAAAGCATCCACACTATGTTATCCTGATCATTCTGGGGTCTTCCGTCCATTTCTTTGGCACTTTATAAGTCCAGCATACTTTCAGCTATACAGGCCATTCTGGTATCAAACTGTTCAGCTCTTCAAGGACATTCCTTGCTTGTATTTTTCTTTTTTATAAAGTTTATACTTTTTAATTTATTCAGCTTTTTGTTTACAATAGAAGTCAACGGAAGCTCAAAGTGCTGATTCAGTGACACGGTCCTGGAGTGCCATCTGGTGGTCTATAAAATGCAGTGCAATCCCGTCCTATCTCCACACTCTCGCCCACACACACACACACACACACACACACACACACACACACACACACACACACACACACACACACACTTGTTTTACCTACTTTGAGGGACCAATTGGAATGTTCACATCTTTATAAGTTCAGCATACTTTCAGCTAGAGAAGCCATTCACGTATCAAAATGTTCAGCTCTTCAAGGACATTCCTACTTGTATTTATTGCATCTCATCCTTCAGATTATTCAACAAAGAACTTCAGCCATTTCTTCTCAACTATTTCAACAAAGAGCCTCAGCCATTTTTTCTCATCTTTCAGCTGTTTCATCAATTGATTTCAGGCATTTTCAGGATGATCTTTCCACATATCAGCATCCACATGCATTTTCAACAGGAAATGCATTTTTCTAGTTATTGTCTGATTTTTAATCGTTCAGTTCTGGCTAGGATTTTTGAATCCCAGGTAAACTTAGAGTTAAAACTGTTTTTAATGTGACATTAATTTTATAAGTGATTTTCAGTTTATTTTCTACAGCTATTAGTGATGATGCAAAATGACAAATACAGTGCCTTGCGAAAGTATTCGGCCCCCTTGAACTTTGCAACCTTTTGCCACATTTCAGGCTTCAAACATAAAGATATAAAACTGTCATTTTTTGTGAAGAATCAACAACAAGTGGGACACAATCATGAAGTGGAACGAAATTTATTGGATATTTCAAACTTTTTTAACAAATAAAAAACTGAAAAATCGGGCATGCAAAATTATTCAGCCCCCTTAAGTTAATACTTTGTAGCGCCACCTTTTGCTGCGATTACAGCTGTAAGTCGCTTGGGGTATGTCTCTATCAGTTTTGCACATCGAGAGACTGAAATTTTTGCCCATTCCTCCTTGCAAAACAGCTCGAGCTCAGTGAGGTTGGATGGAGAGCGTTTGTGAACAGCAGTTTTCAGTTCTTTCCACAGATTCTCGATTGGATTCAGGTCTGGACTTTGACTTGGCCATTCTAACACCTGGATATGTTTATTTGTGAACCATTCCATTGTAGATTTTGCTTTATGTTTTGGATCATTGTCTTGTTGGAAGACAAATCTCCGTCCCAGTCTCAGGTCTTTTGCAGACTCCATCAGGTTTCCTTCCAGAATGGTCCTGTATTTGGCTCCATCCCTCTTCCCATCAATTTTAACCATCTTCCCTGTCCCTGCTGAAGAAAAGCAGGCCCAAACCATGATGCTGCCACCACCATGTTTGACAGTGGGGATGGTGTGTTCAGGGTGATGAGCTGTGTTGCTTTTATGCCAAACATAACGTTTTGCATTGTTGCCAAAAAGTTTGATTTTGGTTTCATCTGACCAGAGCACCTTCTTCCACATGTTTGGTGTGTCTCCCAGGTGGCTTGTGGCAAACTTTAAACGACACTTTTTATGGATATCTTTAAGAAATGGCTTTCTTCTTGCCACTCTTCCATAAAGGCCAGATTTGTGCAGTATACGACTGATTGTTGTCCTATGGACAGAGTCTCCGACCTCAGCTGTAGATCTCTGCAGTTAATCCCGAGTGATCATGGGCCTCTTGGCTGCCTCTCTGATCAGTCTTCTCCTTGTATGAGCTGAAAGTTTAGAGGGACGGTCAGGTCTTGGTAGATTTGCAGTGGTCTGATACTCCTTCCATTTCAATATTATCGCTTGCACAGTGCTCCTTGGGATGTTTAAAGCTTGGGAAATCTTTTTGTATCCAAATCCGGCTTTAAACTTCTCCACAACAGTATCTCGGACCTGCCTGGTGTGTTCCTTGTTCTTCATGATGCTCTCTGCGCTTTAAACGGACCTCTGAGACTATCACAGTGCAGGTGCATTTATATGGAGACTTGATTCCACACAGGTGGATTCTATTTATCATCCTTTGTCATTTAGGTCAACATTGGATCATTCAGAGATCCTCACTGAACTTCTGGAGAGAGTTTGCTGCACTGAAAGTAAAGGGGCTGAATAATTTTGCACGCCCAATTTTTCAGTTTTTTATTTGTTAAAAAAGTTTGAAATATCCAATAAATTTCGTTCCACTTCATGATTGTGTCCCACTTGTTGTTGATTCTTCACAAAAAAATTGCAGTTTTATATCTTTATGTTTGAAGCCTGAAATGTGGCAAAAGGTTGCAAAGTTCAAGGGGGCCGAATACTTTCGCAAGGCACTGTATATCACCAAAATATATTTTTTAGTAAGCAGCAGCTAGCTGCTTTTGATCAGTGGCAGCTGTGCTGTTAATGTTTCCAAGACAAGTCTTTTGTAAAAACCATTAATCTCTGTATCCATACACTCTGCCGCTTTCAGTCTGTCTATCAAAATCTATGTAGTACAGTAACTGCTGTCTGGAGAGGCTGGTAATTTTAATTGAGTTGTGTAGAAACCAGGCCCAGTTGCAATTAATAATGACTTTGGTCATGTTTTTCAGAGTTTGTGTAAGCTTCTAGATCTATAAACCCTGAAGTGCTAGCTTCAGGCAAGATAGGTCAAGGACTCTGCATAGCCAGAAGTTTTTTTTTTACATGCCCTAGGGCTTCAGACTACCAGGGGCCCCAGATGTGGCCTGAGGCTTTCTGAGAACCTTGTAGGTTTTGCTCCATAAACATCAGACCCTCAGGAGTCTCAGAAAACTTCAGGTTGTCAGCCTTCAGATGTGACCTGAGGCTTTCTGAAGGCCTTAGAATGGGGTAAGGCTCTGACCGTTAATAGCCTCAAAAGGTGTTTTTCTGTGGTGCCTGGCAATCCAAGGCACTGGGGCACTGGCCCGACTGGCTCGACCCATCAGCCAACCTTGGCAGAAAATCTGGAATAACCACAGAAACGCTGTGGGTAGCAGAGTGTCATAGACGGGGGTGGTATATTTGAAAGACACCATGTTAACTTCCATTTGCACTTGTTTTATCAGACAATGTTTAAAATTTTAGCTATTGCACCTTCAAATAAAAGTAACAGCTATGATTCATGTTATTAGTATATAGCTTTACATTTTATATTTTTTAAAACAATATTAGTCCAGGATTGTTCTGTTGTGTTGCTGTTGTAATAATGATTATAATTGTGCTGATAAACTGTAGTACTTATGTCTGTGTTGCTTCTGATATATTTTTTTTCTGGGGAATGAAATTAGACAGTTCTCAAAAGTATGAGTGTAGGGGAAAAATACCTTTAAAAGTTTGCTCTTATATTTTTCTATGAGTATTAGTGGAAACTCTCTGCTTTTTAAATAGAAGTTTAATTCCACAACACAGCAACAAACTACATAGCACTTTTCAAAGTAAACTTACCAAGTGATTTATATGGAAAATCAAAATTCAAACAACTGACATACTGCATTCAGCTGTGAGCGGGCTGCAGATGCAGCATCCACAGGCCCTCTTTATCATCTCTGGAGACTTTAACCATGCTTCTCTGTCCTTCAACCCTCCCACTTTCACCCAGTATGTAACCTGCCAGACCAGAGGTAATAAAGTACTGGATGTATTTTATGCCAACACCAAGGAAGCGTTTCACTTATTACTCCCTCCTCCCTTGGCAAGATCAAAAATCAACCTGGTTCATCTTTTGCCTGTGCGCAGAGAGAACCTGTTGTCACCCGCACAGTAAGGAAATGGTCTATGGAGACTGAGGTGTTAGAATCGCTCGGACACGGAAGTGAGCGAGTAATCATAGACGGACCCAGGTAGCTGACTTCGGTGCAAGTAGTGCCAAATTTATTTACAGTCCAGTGAAACAAGAAAACAGGCAGGGGAAGAATGATGGAGAGTAACCAGATATTGATCAGCAGTGGAGAAATCAGTTTGTAGGGAGATGGATGGGAGTAGGCCGGGCTGCGGACGCTGGGGTCACTCCTGAGCTGGTCGACGGGGAAGCGGTGGTGACTGAGAAGAGTAGACAGTAGTTGCTACAGATGAATAGTGATGACTGTGCATCGACCTGAATGGTGAAGACTGGAAGGGCAGAGTAGTTCCAGGTTCCGGAGGAGAAGTCCGTGGAGGAGGAAGAACAGCAACGGTACTGGTAGGAGCTAGGAGAAACACTACGGACTGGGAGATAAAAATGGCAGAACACAACAACGACATAAGGGGCCTGAGATCGAGATTGAACTGGCAGAGGAGTGAAAGGAGAGTGGGGTATAAGTAGGGTAAAAACTAATAAGGAGCAGCTGGTAATAATCAGGGGATGTCAAGCACGTGTGCCAGATAGTGTAATCAGGGCCGAGGGAGTGAAACAGAGTGAGGGAGGTGAGAGAGGCAGGTGAAGCTGGGCAAACCTGACATGAGGAGCCTCTGACAGCCTGTTTCAATACAATTGTGTGGGAGGTACTATGTGATCTGCAGGGAGGGGAGACTGACAGTCTCACACATTGCATAACGGACTATATTAACTTCTGTGTGAAGAATACTGTGCCCACCAGGACTTCTCTCAGTGCTTCTCCAACAACAAACCACAGATCAACCCTGATAGAAAGCCCTCCTAAAGGAGAAAAGGAGGGCCTCTAGATCAGGAGACAAGGAGGACCTGATGGGAGGGGAAGGCCCAGCTACAGGACAAGCATGGAGGGACAGCTGCAGCAGAACAATATCAGCAGAGTCTGGAAAGGCCTCAGAACCATCTCTGGCCACAAGAAGTCTGACTCCCAAGCTGGAGGGGACCAGAAGTGGATGAATGATCTCCATCTGTTTTTCAGTCGATTTGATCATTCTTTTGCCCCTCCTCATACACAGTCATTGCTGCTGCAGCCCATCTCTTCTGCACTCCCAGTGAGATGCCCTTCACCTCCTCTGAACCAGGACTTTGTGGACTGGTGTCTGTGGAACCACCTCCAGATCAATACAGAGAAGACCAAAGAGCTGGTGGTGGAGATGCCACCCTCCAACACCGGTGAACATCCAAGGAATGGACCTTGGGACAGTGGACAATTCTAAGTACCTGGGTGTTCACCTCAACAATATACTGGTCTAGTCAAACAACATTGAAGCACTTTACAAGAAAGGCCAGAGCAGACTCTACCTGTTGAGGAGATTAAAGTCATTTGAAGTGCAGGGGACACTCCCAAGGACCTTCTGCCATCTTCTATAGGGTGGTCTGCTGAGGCAGCAGCATCTCAACCACAGACAGGAAAAGACTAGATAAACTGGTCAAGAGGGCCAGCTCTGTCGTGGGAAGTCCCTTTGACCCAGTGCAAGTGGTGGCTGACAGGAAGTTGTTAGCCAAGCTAACATCTCTGCTTGAGAAGGACTCCCACCTCATTCATGACTCTGACAGCACTGGGCAGCTCTCTCAGTGACAGACTGAGTGTTATTGCAGGTCCTTCCTTCCTGCTGCGGTTATTATTTATTAGTATAGCTACAATGGTTTATATTTATATTGATAATACCTTGTCTGTTACTTTTTAATTCTTAACTGTCTGTTTCTATCCCTTTTTTGCTGTAACGGTGTGAATTTCCTCATTGTAAGACTTATTTTATCTTAAATTAAAGCAGCTGTAAAGAATTGTGACAAAAGATGTAAGACCATGTAAAAATAATTTTCTCAGAGCTCTGTGATGGAAAAAAACAATCATTTTCTAAATGACCTCAAACCCTCAAACATACAGTATATTTGACAAGTGGTTAGTTAATAAATGTAGTAGCAGTATATTTATGACAAGTCTCGCAGCCAACAGATTTTTATCAGTTGATTGGTGGTAATAAAGTCGAACATCAATAACAACCAGCTATTTCCCTCAGCTGAATGTGTGTACAATTCCCGGATTTCCATTCTAGTGGATCAGCTGTTTCAGTTCAGGTTTTACAGATTTGGTTTGAAGTCTTTTTCCTAAAATGGAGAGGTCAGAACATGAGTTGCATATGGGAATGTTTTTCTTCTCTCCTGGGAGCAGCAGAAGCACAGTATCCACAACACAGCCTTTACAGTCATGTTACCAGTCCACTTGGATCTGTCGGGGACACTATGTCTTCATTAATGGACACTCATCTGCAAGAAAAACAAACAAACATGTATCTGAAGCAGTTTGTCGGAGGATCATAACCATGTCTCTGATGTTTGGGAAGGTGAAGACGTGTAACTCTGCTGAGTGTAACCTGGTGCTTCTCGGTGTGATGGGTGTTGGAAAATCAGGTCAGGAAATAAAAAAACTTTTGTTTTACTTTCAAGCTGTGGGTTGACTGAAAGTTTTTCTTGTGTAGACCAGTTCACATAGCTAGATCTTATTTGAAAAATACCTTGTGTCTTAGCTACAAGCTACTGTATTTATCCTAAGGTGAAGATGTTTGTCATTTTTATGTATAGATCATTATTTCCTTAACAATCAGCTGATTGCATTAACCATGAAATTTATATTATAGTGTTTTAAAATGTTCATCTTCATGAGCAAAATGTCTTTGTGGTTTAAATTTTTCTGTCTTGAGTCATTTGACTGATATTATTTTCATTGTTAAGATTAAAATTAATCCTATTCTCTGTACAGTTTTGAGTAAAAGTTGTGTGTCACTTTATACTGTATAATTCTCTGATCATCTGTGTGGTCTTTATTTTGAAGGAACTCTGTTCACAGATAGTTTATGAGTTTCATGCTGATGTTAAATATGACTGTTTATGTAGGTGGTGGTTTCTCAGGGTCTCAGGGTCCCCAGAGGCTCCACAGTCAGAAGAAGGACAGAGACAAAAGGCAAAGAGTTTTATGTTATTTCTTTATTCTTGTTTTTCAGCATTGGCAGTGAAATTCCTCACAAAGCGCTTCATCAGTGAATATGACCCCCATCTAGGTGAGACTTGTCATTTGAATTTTTTAGAATAATGTACTGAAAATCAGGGGTAGAAGGTAACTAACAAAAGTACTATGCTTATATATTTGTTCTTTATTTGAGTATTTACATTTGATGCTACTGTCTTTCTACTCCATTGTATATGAGTGTAATATGGTAAGTAAATGGACTGTATTTATATAGCGCTTTTATGCACTGGCCAAAGCGCTTTACAGGGAGATTATACACCATTCACACACCGATGACGACAAGGCTGCCACACAACGGCGCTAGTCAAGCCACTGGGAGCAGTTTGGGGTTCAGTGTCTTGCTCAGGGACACTTAAGCATGTGGGGAGACTGGGAGTCGAACCACCAACTTGCTGGTCAGAAGACGACTTGCCCTACCTCGTGAGCCACAGCCACCCCATATATTGTACTTTATACTGCACTAAATTTACCCGACAGCTGCAGTGACTGGTAATTTTACACATTCATATTTTACAAAAACAAATGATTAAATTATAAAAATGCAACACATTATTAAAGATTAAACCAATGGTTTTCAACCTTCTACTCTGTGACCCCTTTATAAAAAATGTCAGTATAGTGATAACTTCCATTTTGCCAAAAAATACATTTAATTTATTGCTTTCCTTCAAAGTCTTCACTACAAACAAACACTACACTACAAACTGCAACTTGACTGGTCTGTGGAGGTATGCAACTGTGACATGTTAATTTTGACTATTAGTTTTATTATGTTGTACTTTTATTTTGGAAAAGAGTACTTCGTCCACCACAATGGAAAATATTGGGATGTATTTGTGACAATATAAAATTCTCTTCTGTGTTCTTTGCTGCTATGTAGAGGATATCTACTCATCTGAAGAGACTGTGGACCAGCAGTCAGTCACCGTGAGACTGATGGACACCTGTGACCAGGTATGAACTGCACAGTCTTTTGTGCTAACTCAGGGTGTGTTTCCATGAAAAACACAGATGTGCTCCTAGCCATGTCAGAGGAAATACAAAACAAAGAAAAGTCCAATGACTGCCAGTAGTTGCCATATCCAGGCCTATGTATTATACCTTTTATTATTCATCATTATTAATTTATCATTTAGGAGGAAAAATATAGCTGTTTCCATTAAAGGGCATCCATAGAATAAACTTTATCTTCTGAAGCAAACATCCATCCATTATCTATACCTCTTATTCCTGAAAAGGGTCATGGAGCCAGTTCCAGCTGACATTGGACAAGTGGCAGGGTCCACGCTGGACAGATTGCCAGTCTATCACAGGGTGGACAACCAACACACACTCACGGGCAGTTTAGAATCGCCAGTCAACCTAAGCTGCATGTCTTTGGACTGTGGGAGGAAGCTGGAGTACCCACAGAGAACCCACGCAGACACAGAGAACACATGCGGACTCTGCATAGAAAGGCCCCGGGTCGCCCCGGGCTCAAACCTGGAACCTTCTTGCTGTGAGGCGACAGCACTAACCACTACTCCACTGTAACATAATAACCAGTAAAAAAAATAATGCTGTGCTATCAATACCCCTCCTAGACTTAACCCTTTCCACCAGTCTGAGATGATTTGGTCTCAAGCGACACGTTCGGTTTGGCAAAGGCAGGGTTTATACAGTATAATATGCAGAATACAGGGGAACAAAACAGCAGGTCCTCAGTGCAGCTGTTTACACAACAAAAGCACATTAAAAAAAAGGAATAAAACAAGTAGAACAGTAAAGTGGTGTTTGAGCAGTGCCATTGCACATGTAAAGATTTATTTTCATAAACAAAAACAATAGTCACTTTCGGTTTTTCCCGTTTTAGGGGTCACCACAGCGAATCATCACACTGACGGCTTACATGCTGACATTTGGTACATGTTTTACGCCGGATGCCCTTCCTGACATAACCCTGACTCAAACCCAGGCCGCAGCGGCGAGAGGCTTTAACCACTAGCCTACCAGGGACGGCTCATAAACAAAAACAATAATGTACATAAAATAAATACTATTAATACCTGCTACAATAACAATAGAAAACATTAAAATATCAAGTAGAATTAGCAGCAGAATGTCAGCCATGTTTTCTGTTGAAGTGTGCTGGCCTGTATTTCCTGATGGCAGTGGAGTGACCAGTCAGCTGGAGTGGTCAGAGGCGTCTTTGAGAGGTGACAAAATGCCTTGAATGGCACAGGGGGCAGCTATGATCTTTACATCAAGCTCATTCATCTCTGAATAAGAGCCGACCTCTACTGGAGAAACACAGGAACTACTTAAGGCAGTGAAGGCCTCAGTGTGACAGAAGTCTCGAATAACAAAGAGATGACAAGGTGTCAAGAAAGATAAACATATTCATACAACTTAGAAATGAAAAAACTGTCATAAAAACTCATTCTCCTGCTCATCACTGACAGTCAGAACAGGTTCATAGGCAAAATATGATTGTGTTGTGAAGAGGTATTCTGGGATTGTGTGCATCATGTTTGTGTCGGAATGAAAATATTAAGATACTGTACATCACACAATTAGTGGAAATGGTGAATTATTTGTCATTTCACACAAAAATACTGTATACTTTACTGTATATTACTGTAATAGTTAATATTTTTAAAAACTACAGCATTAGATTTGAAGCATGAATGCTATAGCTATACTGTACCTGGTCCAATTCTTCCTGCAGCACAGTGTTGTCATCTGGCACTGCTTTGCATACATGCACCTGAACATTCCTTGTGTATTTTGTGTGTGTGTGTGTGAAGGAGGGTCCAGTGAACAGTGAGCGTTATCTGTTATGGGCCAATGCCTTCCTTGTGGTCTACAGCATTGACAACACTGAGAGCTTTAAAGGCAGCCAGCTGTACCTGCAGACACTCGCCCTGCACAGCAAAACCTTCAAGCCTCAATCTCCCATCATCCTGCTGGGCAACAAGCTGGACATGGACAGATACAGGCTGGTATCTCTGTGTACATTTGTACTGTGGTTCAGCATAGAGATGTTAACATCTTTTATTACTGAGGGTGCTGGGCAGAAGAAACAACAGTTTTCTTTGCAAATAACAGCAAGACAGAACCACAATTATTTATTCCAACAAAGTAGCAAAAACAGATTTGATAAAGGAGTGTGAACAGATTTGATAATACACTATCAAACCCCTCCAGTCACCATCCTAACCTGTTCACGATGACAAATCAGCCCACTAACGGCCACGGTAGGACAAACCTGCATAGAATTCTGGAGTCTAGTACCAGTGGTCAGTGCTAACACAGGATGTGTGAGCAGTGCTGTCTCTGGGCGTTTTGATGCCTTCCACTTTTTATCACAAAAGCAATTAAAATACGTGGTAACACTTTAGTTTACAGATCCACTATTTCATAATAATTTCTTGAAGTTTCCTGTAAAGAACCATGTAGTTTGGTATTAATTACAGATACACAGAGACAAAGTTCTAAAACACATTTTTTTCTTAGTCAGTACACTGAGTTGTGTTGAGTTTATTATTGGCTTCCAGATGAATTTCCATGAAAGAAACAGCAACTTCCCTGACAAGCCTGGGAAACACAAGATCCAGTACCCAAATGTATTTTAATGGACACACCACCTTAAAATTAACCCTTAAATTCACAACTGATCTGCTGAAATTCACTCTGAATAATTTATTGTTTATCACAAAGAATATTTGTAATTAAGATGAATAAACTAGTTCTCAGTATGCAGCTATAAATATGACTATGGTCAAACTGTTGGTGTGCATCAGGACGCACCATTTGTAACCTACTTACAGGATGCTGGATCTGCAGTTGCTAAAAATTACACATGATGACACATGAAAGCAGCTCATGAGCCAAGATAAAGAAACACACTGCAAATGTTCCCATTAATCCTGTTACGCAGCAGGTAAAGTCAGTCTGACCTCACTGTAAAGTTACAGTTTGATCAGCTTTGAAAGCAGCTGTAGGTGGAGATAAAGTGGGCGACACATCCACCGGCTGTGCGCTCTGGCAGACCACAATCAGTTTCACAATCAGTATTTGGTCAAAAACCAAAGTACAGGACAGGTGAATGAAAATGTTGATCTGACTGTGGTGCTAGATAAGAAGTCAGAGATTACCAAAGTTATTACAATTCATCCCAAAGGGAATATGAATGTCTCTATGAAATGTTATCAGTGTGATCTTTTTGCTGTGTGCAGTTGTGACTGTTGCTTGTAAAGTGTGTTGAGACATGTTGGTGTGCACTTTAAATAAATTTTGACTTGACTTAAGAGGCTCTGTGTAACTGTAGGCCTACTCACAGAAGCACAGCACTGTGTTAATTTTCAGTGATATTGTAAAACCACATTTCTGCTCTCAGACAGGTGAGTCGGTGTGACGGTGAGGCCCTGGCATCTCGTTTTGGCTGTTTGTTCTTTGAGGTGTCGGCCTGTTTCGACTTTCTGTCTGTGCAGCATGTCTTCTATGAGGCAGTGAGGAGGGCAAGGTGTGGAGGGGAGCGTAGTCGCCTGGTGCCAGCTGTCTGCGTCAGTGAGGACAAGGCGCTGCTCAGTGCCCCCTTCTTCACCACTCCCTGGCACAAGGAGCTACCGGCCCCTGCCACTGCCAGGCTGGTGACTGTGAAGGCATCCAGAGCTCAGAGCAAACGGAAGGCTGCCACACTCACTCTGCTCAAAGGCTTCAAGATCTTCTGACACCCTCTGATCCCCCACCCCCCTTATGAGATAACATTGTGGACAGCCGGACAGTTTGCAGACAACTGGCAAATTAAAGGAAAACCCTGAAAAAATTAAATCAAAAGAAATACACAAGCTTCTCTGAACAATTTGCTGAGTGAAAGCGATATGAATCACATCCAGCATGTTGGGCAATGCTCTCCACCTCCATCCTGGAATACTAAGTGTGAAGTATCTGTGGACGAATGCTGTTCAGTTGAAGATGTTTGAGAAGGCTTCATCATTTACTAACACACTTTATTTGTCATCCATATTAGCACTGGGTGTCAAAATATTTTTGGGAATCTCATGATTCAGAATGGATTCTTGGATCAAAACCAAGAAGTGAAGCTGCTGATCTTGACAAAAATCACCGTCTTAATCAAGAGAAAATATCAAAAAGAGAGTGAGAGTATAGTACATCTTAAAAATGAACTGCATTCATTTGTAATCATTTTACAGTCTTATGCATGTGTAAGAATAAAGTTTTAATTACTGACTAACATCACTGGTTAAGTGTTTTTTGAGAAACAGAAGTTGGTACCAGTGAAAGTTTTGGTTATCCTCAACTCTGCAGTCCTTAAGTCTAACCTGTAACACATACACAGTGCTATGGAGGGTGGAAGTCAGAAAATGAAATGATAAAAACACCAGAGAAGTTAATGCCTGAAATGTAAACAAGAGTAAGGAGAAATGCAGTGGGAAACTGGTGGCTCTGTCAGGGACACTGGACATCAGGCACCACTAGGACGACAACCATAAAATGTGATGAGTTATTTGGATGTGGAACAGCAGCAGTAACTTTTAGTAGTCCAGTGACAGCTGTCTATACATCCATAGGTACACTGCAAAGAGAAACTGAACACACTATACAACCTGTTTGAACCCCTCCCCTCTGGACAGTGCTACAGGTCACTGTGCATCAAAACAGACAGACACAAGGACAGTTTCTTCACCTGTGGCATCATGTTGATGAATAATTAATCCATGTCTTTATGACAGGACACAAAAATCACCCCAGTGCAGTAAATTGCAAATAGAATCATTATACAGTATATATCACTCTGATACTCTTCTTCCACAATGTGTATATTTATTTACAGATTGTCTCTCTTATTCTCCTTCACTTTTTACCTACTGTTTCCCTGTTTCCTTACTAAGCACATTGAGAGCCTCTGTACTGGAGTCAAATTCCTTGTGTGGTCCAAATACTTGGCCAGTGAAGCCGATTCTGATAATTCACCATACATTTCATAGAGACAATGTAAATGTTGTAAATGTAAACAAATGTAGGCTACCGAACAGGCTCGTTTTGTAGCTCACAGCAGTGTCATATACCCAGATTACATTTCCCAAAGCAATAGTTTTAGTTTTCTCTCCAAAGCCTCTTGCTCACTTTGCTTCACAGAAAGAGCTCATCAGATTTTTTTTTACAATATGTGGGAGCTCTTTTAACCATCCATAACAGAAAACCTGACAACACAGTGACACTACACAATGACCAGTTAGCTGTGTAGGGGTATGGCAATAGGTTGGGTTGTCAAAGACCTCTGTCCTTTCTCCTGACACCTTTGATGACTTTACAGTTGCAGTAAGTCTATTGATCTGTTGGGCACAGAGCCATTCAAAAGCCAGTCAGGAAAGAGGCAATGTTAGCTTGTAGTTAATCAGGATGAATGAGCCATATGGATAATGACAAATCACAAAACTAATCTCAGCATTTTGATTAATGATTTAATGTTTTAATGCTGTAGGCAGATGGAGCCAACTATGAGAGTCATCATTCAAATTACAGTTGTCAACACGTACATAATACTATACTGTAGTAAGTATAATCAAAAACTAACACAACTCAGTGATTGATGATGATGTTCATGTAAGAAGCTGGTCCAAAACAATTTGAGAAGTTACTTTCTTCATGACTCCCTCATCTACAGTGGATCTGAACCTACTTCCTGCTCATACAGCATATTCACTCTGTGATCACTTGTTCACTGTGATTACAGCTACTGGAGACAAACAGGAAATCATTTCATATCAAATCTGTTATTAGGCCCAATACAAATAACTTCCTCAGAGTGATCTTGATGTGAAGCCGATAGTCAAATTGTCTTGCTTTGAGTTTTGAGTCTCATTATATTGTTTTGATGTGAATGATCACAGGTAGGACCCCCGGATATTGACCTTAGAAGGGAGTTGACAGTGAGCAGAAAGAACACTTCAGTAGGAGCCACAGTGTCAGAGGCAGAGGAAAGACACCTGCAGATATGCCTTTGTGGCTGGAAGAAGGTGACTTCCAATAAGGACCAAGGGAAAAAGAAGGTTCTTGGAAGCAGGTGAAGAATGTGATGGCTGGGGGACCTCTCATTAATCAGTACTTATTAAGAAATCAATCATATCAGTTGGGTGTGTAGTAAATGTGAGTGAAATATGCTGCTCTTTAAATGAGACTCTTAGTTTATATTACCCCCTCCCATTGTATTCACTACATGCTGGGAGTGCCAGATCATAGACTCTAGAGTCCAAGAGGATTTGATCTCAGAGGCAGTTATGCCTTTAATGCACATAGGCCAAAGCCTTTCCTTGCCAGAGGACTACCTCCCCTCCCTACTGGATCAGTACTGATCAGATGATTGTGTTCTTCTAGAGGTGCTTATTTGTTTTATTTTTAGCAACTTAATGCAATTTATCTGATTTATATCAGATTTATAATTGCAGATGAATTTTGTTATTATCATTATTATTATTATTACAAATGTAACATTTAGAAAAGGAATATCCTGCTGACAAAGGGTTGAATCATTACTAGACCCTTACAGTGAATGTGGACATTCGAGCTACACTTACTGTTAGCACCCTGCAGGAGGAGCTGTATGAAGTGAGATGTTAAACAGTTCTAAGATGGAAAGTGCTAACAAGTCTTCATAAATGACTCTAAAAATCAGATTCTTCCTTGTGTTTCTCTTCCTCCTCTTGTTTATCCTGTACTGCAGGATCTGAGTACAGGCAGGAGGTGTTGCCGTCTTTCCACGTGATAATGATGTCTCCTGCTCTGCCCTCGTCCACTTCTCTCTTGGTTGTGGAGGGTTCGTTTTGCTCCAGCAGCTTGTGAGCAGATGGTGGTGGTTTGCTGTTGCTGTTGTCGTTGTGTAG
>NW_018128257.1:46545-49592 GCF_001952655.1 Monopterus albus | reverse complement strand
CTGACCCAGAGACACTGCTGCCTTGTACTTAGCTATTTTCTTTCTGTTCCTGTGTGTGTGTGTGGACAATACAACATTATGTGACAGCCTTTAAAATGATACATAGGGTTTTAATTTTCCTACTAGTGTTGGTGTGTAGTTGAATAACTTCAGGTCATACCTGCTGGCCATGGCTCCCATTCCCAGCAGCAGAAAACCAACAAGAAGACACACAAAGGCCAGTCCCAGCAGCACAAACGTCCATATGGTTGCTGTAAAAGGAAGAATACAACACTCTAATAGCAGTAATATACAGCAGTGCTTTACAATAAATACCATTAGACCACAGAAAAAGGCTGTAAGAGGCAATGAGATATAAAAGATAACAGTCAGGAGAATGTGTTTTATACAGTCTTAGTGTTCCCCACAAGAAAGGTTTCTCTGAGCTCATCTCTAATCTCAGTTTAACACCTGGGCACACCTGCAACATTTATGACATCACTACTAATTTTAAGCCTGTCACGGTCCTGTATAAAACTAAATCATAGGACAAAGCTGCAGACTATGTGAAAGCTCCTATGACAAACCAATATAAAGATTTTTTCCACAGATGTTGTGGTGTTTAACAGTCAGGAAGGAGCATAAACATTACAAATGAACAAATCCACTGGCCAACACAGTGAACCACTGCCCAGTAACCACTGAACTTCTGCAGGTTGTTGATCCCACAAATCTGCCAAGAACACCAACTGTCATGTGAACTTGTACTAAACATGGATGTCAACCAGCAGCTCAGACTGTTTTGATGCAGAGATTTTTGTACTGAAATGGAGAAGTGTGATGGATTGTAGAGTCCTGGTTCTGTTGGAGGTTGCTTACATTAAACCTACAAGCACTGTCATAAAGTGCTTGCTCTTAGGGGATTTGATGGGTGTTTCTGTGTAATATGTGAGGTACTTCGAGATGATTTTTGTGATGTCCATCCATCCATCCATCCATCCATCCATTCATCCATCTTTCCATTTTCTTTTGCTTTTCCAAAATCAGGTCACAGTGGCAACAGGTACAGCAAGGTAGTCCAGATGTCCCTCTCCCCCGACAACATGTTCCGGCTCCTCTGGCAGGATTGAGTACACCTGGGAACACCTCAGTCTCAGGCGAGATGAGATATATAATATCTCCAGCGTGTTCTGAGTCTGCCCCGGGCTCTCATACTGGTTGGATGTGCCATGGAGGCATCCTGATAAGATGCCTGAACCACCTCAACTGACTCCTTTTGATGTGAAAGAGCAACAGTTCTACTCTGAGCCCCTTCCAGATGTCTGAACTCCACACCTTATCTCTAAGGCTAAGTCCAGGCACCCTACGAAAGAAAGTCATTTCAGCTGCTTGTATTTGTGATCTTATTCTTTCAGTCACTACCCACAACTCGTGACCATAGATGAGGGTTGGAGCATAGACTGACTGGTAAACTGAGAGCTTTGCCTTTCAGCTCAGCTCCCGCTTTACCACAACGGTCTGGTACAACATCCACATTACTGCTGATGTTGCCCATGTCTGCCTGTCAAACTCACGCTTGGTTTAACCCTCATTCATTAACAAGACCCCGGGATACTTAAACTCCTTCACTTGGAGCAGCAGAGATGCAGTTTTGAAGTCTGCAAACTGGACACTGCCCTCCCCCAAGCTGTGCCTTGAGATCCTGTCTGTGAAAATCACCAACAGGACTGTGACAAGGGACAGCCCATGTTGTGATGTGGTGCTATATAAATAAAGGTGAATTGAATTGAATAGAGCCTACATAGGAAACTGGAGCTGAGAGAACTTTGTAAACCAAAGTTAACTTCAAGTAAAGCTGGTTAGATATTGTACATCTTCCTCAACGACACTCAAGTGACTTCATCAGTCTCAGACATTGGTCACAAATATCAAATGTTTAAAAAAATCTTTCTGAGAGCAACTGCTGGCAACATATCACATACACATCACACTACATGAATGATCTGCCAGCTGCCTACAGCTACTCACCCAGACTTGGATAAAGTAAGTCTGACTAACCTGGACTGGAACAGGCCCTGTGTCACTGGATGAGTGCTGATCATGTAATTTTACTCACGTATGGTTCACCTGGACAGCAGTGGCAGTACATTTTACTACAGCTGCACTGGGCTTCATTCATTTCACATTGCAACATTTTTATATGATGAAATCCGTGCTGTCATTTACATAAGGTTTATGAAACATCTACTACTAATTTTAATTTTCTGTATTTTATCCTGTATTGATATTTTATGGTTTATTGTTCTGACAGCACCTTACAGGTAAAAGACATGCAACAGCCACACTTACAACTCAGTTATTCAGGAATAAGAAGCGGATCCCTTCATACTGGCCTCTCTGAGGATCCTAGGCTGTGCTCAGCCTCACAGTAAACTAACAGGTGACACATTAAATTACATTCCTGTCTAACAGGTGGCTAACAGGTATCAGATGGTCTCTTTTAAGATGCTATCTGGAGTCAAGAGAGTAATTTCTGGCACATTTTTATTCATCTTCATTTTTACAGTATTTCTGGAGTAACAGCAGCACTCACGGTCCTCTGTACGATAGTACCAGCGGAGATACGTTCTTTGTTCTTCTGTCATGACTGCCAGCTTCCCTGTCTGTTCCTTTACAACCTCAGACTCGTCTGGATCATCAGGTGCCCTCCTGAGTCCTGAAGAAGAACAGACAGATGCCTCTGTGTGTTGCAGCCCACTAAACTTTTATTAACAGTCTTAAAGTATGTAATCCAGTGGTAACCTTTGGCACAATTTACTTTGTAGATGAATAATAGAAAATGTAATCATCATATAAATGATAATGTGTTATTATAGATTATGATGAGGGGGGACATAAATTCACCCTTGCTGTTCCTGTAATTCTCCCTGACTTACTGAGTTTTTCCTGGCAGATGTCTCCCTCATCCAGAGATCTCCACTTTGAGTGTTTACTGTCAGAAGTCAGAATCAGATGTTGCCCATCTACTGACAGCAGCCTTGATGTGGTCCTGCTGATCCGCTAGTCAC
>NW_018128257.1:37979-46414 GCF_001952655.1 Monopterus albus | reverse complement strand
TTACAGTCCCACTTTAACTCTGCAGAATCCACCTCAGTTCCTGGGCAGGACCGGGTCAAGACTGGTTCTGTCTGCTGGGCCGACAAACATCTGGACGATGCGACACACATCAGCATGCTTTGATCTATCCATATCCACTGTTGAGACGCTGAGTCAAGGTTGCAGTTCTTCAGTTGGACTTCACCTGTGGCTGCCGAGTCCTCCAGACACAGGCTCCACTGGGTGTTGTGGATCATGAACGCCCTCCCCTCTGCAGATGTTGTAAGAGTCACAGATTCAGAATGAATGTTGAGATATAAAGCAGTTATAAATGTGTTTAAATGAAGCATTAATTTACCTGACAAGAGGAGAAATGTTATAATCCAAGCATCAAACATCTGAGGAGGACAGAGCACTGTTGTTAGAAATCATACAAGTTTTCAGCAAAGGCTTGGAGAATGTGGTGTCATTTTTGCTGGACAACATGATATTTGGTGCTCAAAATGTGACTTTCTGAATTATATTCTTGTAATGCTGTACAGTGGGAGCTGTGTTCAGAAAGCTAATTTTTGTTGTGTCACCTCCACATTTAAGGCTAAGAATCTGCAAATAATGCCAAACCTGGCCTTTTAACCATTAATGAACATTGCCAATGTCAAACCATTCCTCAAATGCAACAACTCTAAATATACAATATAAATGCTATTTTCTCTTTTTATGCCTCTGTGTTGGTGATAGCCGTAGCTGGAGGCATTATGTTTTTGGGTTGCCCTTTGATCTGTTTAGTCCAGCTCATTCTAGTGAAAGTAATATTGCAGGAATGAAGTAGTTAGATATTGGTGATCACAGGTCAAAGGTCAAGGAAGGTCACAGTGAGCTTACTTCTGTCCCATTCCTGTGAATTTGACTGGTTGGTGGAGACATACAACTGTGAAGCAAATAACATATGGAATTTGCAAGAAAGGTTTTACAAATTATTAGTGGTCTATCCAGTAGCTGTTCTCACTCTCACTCATTTTCTACCGCTTAGTCCCTGAACGGGGTCACGGAGCCAATCCCGGCTGGCAATCGGGTGAAGGGGGGGTACACCCTGGACAGGTCGCCAATCCATCGCAGGACTAACACATAGATGCACAACCACACACGCGCACACGCGCACACGCACTCCTATGGAAAGCAATTTATGGGCAATTTAGAGACACCAATCGAACTAAGCTGCATGTCTTTGGACTGTGGGAGGAAGCCGGAGTACCCGGAGAGAACCCATAAAAACAACACAATAATCTTTTACATGGACACTTTAAAGCTTTTGCTGCCAGAGATCTGATGCTTTAGGACATGTTGTATTTGCTTTTGTCCTTTACAGCCTTATCTTTGACTGATATTCAGCATATTTAGGCAGAATACTGACCATAAACATGAAGACATAAATTTATTATTGTAAGAGATATTAATGGTCTGTATGAATGAGAATAGCCATGTGTAAGCAACAAAATGAGAGTGAATGTGAGGCAGAATAGATGTCTGTGTGAGAGATTATAAAAAAGACATTACCCAATGTCCATGTTTTCATTCACACAGACCATTAATATCTCTTACAGATGATATTATTCTTCTTTTACATACACTATTAAACTCACATATTACATATACAATTATTCCCTCTTACATAAACTGTTATGCAAGAATATAATGTAAGCGCATGTGTGCATGAAGTGTGTGTGTATGAGAATATATGGTGCTGCCTGTGAAAGGGTGGGCCTATCATGGTGCATGTAAGAGAATATTGTTGTTTGTCTTAGAGAGAATAATAGATTGTGTAGGAGAGCTCCTCACTGTTTCTCGCCAAGATCACTGTTCTGCTGACTCTCTCACATTAACTGTTCTTCAGTCCACCACTAAAATTCAGTCCTGCTGCATAGAGTTCAATACACCCACAGACCCTGGATCAGTCTCTTGGTTTAACATTTAGAACACTTAAATGTAAAAGTCATCTTTTAAAACTTGTCGTATCTACACGTTTGCTATATTATATTATATTTGTTGTCATTCTACCCTTTTTTAAATTTTCCTACTTCCTCTGGTCCCTGATAAGCAGATTTTCAAATTTCTGAGTATCACTGCAATCGTGCACAAAAATGTGTTAAAACCGAACATTACAAACTGAAAATGAATGTGTGATTTTTATGGGGCCAATACTGTAGTTGAATTAACTTTGGATGTGTGTGGAGAGTTCTAAAACTTTTTCTCTGTCTACTCGTGCGCCTTTATTTGTGAATATGTACAATGATCTCTAAATGTGCAGAAGATTCGTACATGTGCAAGAAAACCTGTAGATATGCACACACTCATGCACATACAAATGGTAATAGCTGAAAAGTGTAAGCCTTAATAATAATAATAATACCTCAGTACATTATGTCTCTCTTTTGGCTATCTGTCTGATCTGAAACTACTGTATGTGTGGTGATCTGTGGCACAGGTTTCTCTTTGCCCTGGGCTTGAGTCTGTTTCCTCTGAATTAATCATTTTATTATTACCGTATATAAAACTATATGAAGACACATCCTTCCATACTGTGACATATCATAGTGCACCATACCATAAGATACCACAGACTACCATGAAAACACAACTACACTGTATCACATCATAACCTGCTGTACACCATGCTGAGAAGGTAAAGCAGTACAAGCAGTACTGCGAATCATACGACTCCACACTGGTAATGAGCACAAGGTTAACAAACTGTAGCTTTACCTTCAAATAGTGCAACTTTACACAGTGTACAAAATCTTATATCAATCATCTACAATAAATATTGACTAATTGTATACTAAGGCTCATAACAGTAATCACATTGTACCATAATTAATCACTCACATCTGTGATGTTGTCTGTGGCCGAGAGAAGGACAGTACATCCGTTCAGCAGACAGAGTTAGAAAAAAACCCAACTTTTCAAAGTTCATGGGGAGGAGACTGCAGATCATTACTCTGCACTTTTATTCTGAACCCTGAGTATGACAAACCAGCACCACGGGCACTGACAGTGTACTAGATATACAGTATGCCATTATATGCACATTTAAAGAAGCAAAGCTGTTAAGTGGTCTCAAGTAGAACCTTTGTGAGTTCATCAGAATTTTCATGTATTTATACCATCTGCACTCAATATTAAGTTGAGATTGATGTTGAGAAAGTTACTGCAGAGCCTTTAAAACAAAGTTCAAAAAGCTGAATGTCAGACCTTTAACCCCACGGACTGGTTACTGTTTGGACAGCCTTGGATTGACCTCGTCCTTGTTTGTGAAGGTATGTTGGCTCATCGGCCAAACGCCTACACAGAGTTGTAACATTTGGTTGTTAAAGTATTATATTTTTATAGCAGAGGTGTGGAGAGGTGAAGAACCTCTGTGTCACTGAAGACATGAGGACAAGGTTGCACACATGAAATCATTGTAAACATGGAACCAGTGAGTGTTACGATGAACAATGTAAAGCTGATATGTAACACAAACATCACAGCTAATGCAAACACTTTCTGTTTGTTTGTGGTGATGATCTCACCACTTCAAATAGCTAAACCAGTTATGAACCAACCTGGACAGTCAGTGACCAGTATTGAATTCCTCTCTCCCCCTCTGCTGGACAACTCGAGTTACTGCACTCATGAAGCATTTGATTTCATTTTGCTCACTGCTTTATATGAACAGGCTGTCCCTGCCTTTATGCAAAATTTTAAAACTGTTATTTTCTGTATTTATGGCTGCCACAAAAACAATCTTAAAATCCTGGGTTATGCCTGTATCTTAATGCAGTCACTGGCTAGCTTCTTGTTTATTTTATATTTGATTCAGTATACCCAAACCAATTACAAAATATATTCTTACTTGTTTGTTTTTCTTACTCACTACACATTTTCCATATTTCCAATTTTCACCTCAGTTTTCATGTGTGTATTTTACTTGTATGCGCGTGAGAGGAAGAGAGAGAGGGAAAACAGTGATAGTCTGAGGATAGACTGTGTGAAAGGGATTGTTTTAATATGTGCATGCACATCTGGATCTTTATATATCTGTATTTCTTGTGTGATGAAATATT
The DNA here is from genome assembly GCF_001952655.1 of Monopterus albus. Taxonomy (NCBI): domain Eukaryota; kingdom Metazoa; phylum Chordata; class Actinopteri; order Synbranchiformes; family Synbranchidae; genus Monopterus; species Monopterus albus. The sequence continues at coordinate 42,332 of NW_018128257.1, read as the reverse complement.
TGCCTTTGTGACCTACTGTTCCAGCAGGAAACACAATCCATAGAGACTTAGAGTATTATTTCTGCCAGCAGCTTGTCCTTGAAGTCTCTCAGTGTTGAAAACCTGCAGTCAAAATCTCCTTCCTTCAATTACTGTTACCATCCATGACCACTAGAATTGTCTGTTTATTTTATCCTACTTGACAAGTCACAGAGTGACAGTCTATGCAATATACTACAAATACTATGACTAGGGTCATGACAACCACCTTATGGATTCATGGACATTTGACAGTATGGTAAATATTTGCAGCAGGTGAGCTGGATGCAGCATGTTCAGCTCCTTTATGTAATCTTTATATAATCAGAAGCCTTTAGGGGGAACTGCAAGTCTGGGTCATTAATTTAGCTATTCAATTGATTTTTTTTATTCCACACACATTTTCACTCTCACTCGGCCAGAATGCACGAGTAAGTATCTCAGTGCCAACCACCAGCTATATTTGTTATGCTAATTTCAAAAGAAGTGGAAGTAATTAATTGATTTGGTGCATGGGGGCCTTTCAGGCAGAACTTTTTTTTTACTATTCAGCCATTTCTGAGCTTCCCCTGGGATCTAAGTGTTAGTTCTAAGGCTGCAAATTGTGCTGTTGTGCTGATTACCAATGTGGCATGCACACATACACACACACACAATTTAAATAATTTGTTTGACTCCACCAATTACATTAGGCATTTTCAGAACTCAAATATGTACAGAGGGCTCTCTCATATATTCTTGGATGCGAGAGAGTAAAGTAAGCACAGCAAAAATCTCACTTGCTGCCTTGTTCTTTTCTTTGGGAAGCCTTCCAATAAGCCACTAACAATCCATTTGTAAATGTGTATCGCTAACTGACATTCACTTGCTGCCACTGACATTTACCACCAAGGACTGTTACCTGATCAATGTATCAGAAAAAGTTTCCTCTGTGTATGGATCAAACACACAACTGATCTCTAGGATTAACATTATTCTTTGGCCTTCATCCAGAAAGCAACATGAGAGGTGTTCTAAATGTTACAGAGAAAGTCAGGGATAGATCAAACTGTACAGGCATCACATGGAAATGTTTTTACATTATTGCATCTGTTGGTAACACTGCTGTTGGCCATGTCATGCAGTGTAGAGCCCTTTTAAGCTATACAACCATTTACAATGCGTGCAACTGACTACGTGCTTATGTCCAAAGGCATCTCTAATGTCCAGGATTAGTGTAGAGTTAAATGATTAATCCTAAATATCATTTTCAAGGCAGGATACATGATCTATAGTTAAAACTCTCACAAATTAGCCTTCTGTTTCCCATGTTCCTACAACTCCCACAGATAAATGTTTTAAATCACTTGATTCATTAACGTCATGCTTTGGGAAAAACAAGAAACCCCAAATCTCTCTATCAACATTACAAAAAAAGAAATCATAAGGTGGTCTTGAGCCACCAAACATGACAAACATTACTTCTTAGCAAACCAATTACAATATTTAGTCAAATGGACAATTACAATAACTCCTAGTTAGACATAGAACAAAATCAATGCAAAAGCACTTCAGTTGCAGACCTTGCCTTCCTACTGCACTCAATCAGGAAAATGAACTATTGTAAAAATATCACAATCTCCTCAACACTGACAGCCTAGTGAAAAGCAAACAAAATGCCTAAATCACCACTAACACCATGTAGTTACTGTAAGATATGGTTCGTCTTACCATGCTAACTCTCAGAGACGAGCCAGTCCAAGTAACTTCAAAACAGTGCTGATTTATTCAATGGATCACAGGTAAAATTAACATTACACGCTCAAGTATCTTGCACCTTCAAACTGCTCGCAGGCAGATGTAAGATGAAAGACCCTGAACCCACCAGGCCTATACATTATATCCCTTCGGTTGGGCTAGCCCCATACTACACAGAAACGTCAACCGAGACGTCTCTGTTACCAGCTTTGCAGCTGGTCATAGCAGTAGTCAAAACATGAAGCAAATCAATGTGTGAATGTGTGTGTCTGTTGGTTAAGTGGTGTGTAACTAAAAACATTCTCACAGACCTCTAGTAACATGTCGTGACTTAAACATAAGAACATATTATGCCTAAGGCTACAGTTATACACGTCGTAATAATAATATTAAACACCCTGTCATCAATTCTTCTCTCTAGTATCCTTGACCAGATGTACCCTGTAGAAACTCATAAGCATGCCTAAGCCTTTAACAGTCTAACTATACATCCTATCCCCACTAAACATTTCTAATACATAAAGTATCTATCCAATATCTATCTGGCTAAAAATACCTAACATTACATTCCAGTCTGGCACAATCCTGACTTTCAGCCTCACAACAACCCCGTCTACCTTCCATTATGGCAGCACAGGGGAACCAGTTCATATCACTGAATACACAGAAGTAGGAGTTAAAATTCAGAATTAAACTAGAAAATTGCATTTCCTGAAAAAAATGCGTATGGATGCTGAGCGCTGAAAAATCGCCCTGAAAATGCTGAACATTTTGATACCTGAATGCTTTTGCTAGCTGAAAGTATGCTAAAGTAGAATTTTCCCATTCATTTGAATGGGGCAAGATTGTCAAAATAAAGCAAAATATTTCAAAAGTATGAAGTTTAGAAAACCTCTGAATAGAAGCATAAATGTCCTTGAGCTGAACATTTTGATACCTGAAATAGCTGAAAGAATGCTAAAGTAGAATTTTGCCATTCATTTGTGTGGGGCAATGTTTTCAAAATAAAGCTAAATATTTTAAAAGTTTGAAGTTTAGAAAAATTCTGAAGAGAAGCATGAATGTCCTTGAGGAGCTGCACATTTTGATAGCTGAAAGTATGCTAAAGTAGATTTTCCCATTCATTTGAATGGGGCAAGATTGTCAAAATAAAGCAAAATATTTCAAAAATATGAAGTTTAGAAAACCTCTGAATAGAAGCATGAATGTCCTTGAGCTGAACATGATGATACCTGTAAAGGCTCTATTCTATTATAAAGCCACGTCCGGTTCTTTCAAACCAGGAACTCAGTGAGACGAAGCGGATCACTTGAGTATATAAAAAAATATAACCGTGCTGGTTTATTCAAAGGGTCACAGGCAAGAATTAACATTACACATCCAGGCATCTTCCACCCCCAATACTGCGCGCAGGCAGCCCGGGAGATGAAAAAGCCCCCAAACCCAAGATCTCTATATAATTTAATCACTTCGTTGGGCTAGCCATGTCCTACACGGGCAACGTCAAACCGTGACGTCACCTGATATGCCAGCTTGGCAGCTGACCAGAGCAGTATTCAAAACATGGAGAAAATTCAAGTGGGTGGCTGTTGATTAGTGGTGTGTATCTAAAAACATACAGGACATTCAGGGACATGTCCGAACAGTAAGCCTCGAAAAATGTTATGATTAAGATTACGGCTGAGCATATCAGGCTACTAGCAATATTCATCTGCACTCTTCAATCTAGTGACCTTGGCCTAGATGCAGCCTGCAGAACTCATGACAATGCACTAAGCATTCAACAGCCTGGGCTAGACATCCTGTCTGCCTTATACATTTCTAGACAACAAATCTCTAAATATCTACCTAACTAAGAAAATACCTAACACCTGAAATAGCTGAAAGCATGCTGAGGGAGAAATTTTTCCTTCATTTGAATGGTGCAAAACTTTCAAAATAAAGCTAAATATTTCAAAAGTATGAAGTTTAGAAACATTCTGAATAGAAGCATGAATGTCTTTGTGGAGCTGAACATGTTGATACGGGAGGGGGGAGGGGGCAATAGAGAGGGAGAGGGTGAAGGGGAGGGGGAGAGAGAGAGAGACAGAGAGAGGAGTTATGTTGGGGCATGTCCCAATTGCAATGCATTTTATGAACCACCAGATGGCACTCCTAGACTGTGTCATTGACTCAGCACTTTGAGGTCCCATTGACTTGTATTGCAAAAAATAAAGCTGAATAGATTAAAAAGTATAAACGTTATAACAAAAAAAAATACAAGCAGGGATCTCCTTGAAGAGTTCAAACCTCATTGGCCTGTATAGCTGAAAGTATGCTGGACTTATTAAGTGTAAAAAAAAAGGTTGGAAGATCCCAGAATACAGACTACAGAATGGACAGCCAGCCTCAGATATCCTTGGTTGGAGGAGAAAGGAGGAGCACAACTCACAACCATTGCATGACTAATGGGTCAAAAATCTCTCGGACAGAGAACTCACGGACACGGAAAAAGAGGTATTAGCCAAGGGATTGAATTTTGCGGTCACACCCAAACAAATCCCTGTGGTAGACTTCATCACAGCCACAGAGACTGCCATTAGGAACAACAAGCTGGCC
>NW_018128257.1:29982-30526 GCF_001952655.1 Monopterus albus | reverse complement strand
ATTTCAAAAATAAAGCTAAATATTTCAAAAGTATGAAGTTTAGAAAAATTTTGAAAAGAAGCATGAATGTCCTTGAAGACATAGCTACATACTACTTTCCAAAGATGGCTCTGGGATTTAAAAGGGATGAGAATGGACACAGAGGTTGCTCTTTCTCTGCTGGACAGTGTTGGGTAAAATTATTAACAAGGCATACTTTAAGGTTGATTCTAATATTTTATGAATTAAAAACTTAATTAGTAGAAGATTAACATTATGTTTGTTGATTAGTTAACTTGTTTGTTTACTGTGTGTCATATGATTATTCTATCATATTAAGAAAATGAATAATTAGGATTTAGTTTAGAGCATGCATGAGTTTGCTTACTTGTATGTTACAATTATGTTAACATAGTTAGTTGAGTATCTCATTCTATGTGTCCACTGAAGTATTGGCCAGTATTTACTGTGTTAGCCAACTGGGGTACTGTTTAACATCAAAGGGAGACTGGTTCACTAAAACACTGAATCACATTAGATTTACAGCTTTAGCAAAGAGGGTCCA
>NW_018128257.1:15267-29935 GCF_001952655.1 Monopterus albus | reverse complement strand
TCCTCCATCTTTAGGAAGCTGCTTTTCCCATTGGAGCAGGAAGGATGCAGAAGAGGGACGGATGGATACATGGACCAATAGAACAGCACGAGAGGACCGGACCAGCCTACAAGGGCACATTTGAAATTGTATAAAAACAACTGAATGGAGGAGGACAGCGTTCCTTCTCCTCCTGTAGTCAGGTTGAACGGTTTTGCTGTTGAGGTCAGGGCTTCAGATAGAGATGGAACCCAGAGCTCTGTAAATTGCTTTATTCGATGGTCTGTTTAGTTATGATAATAAATGTTTGAAAATTGATATTTGATTCCGATTATTCTTCATGAAAGAACACGCTGCAACAGGTGGGTAAGTTGTTTGCTATATGCCAGGGAAAATCATTATGGTCAGTATGTTGCTATTCAATAGGATAATCTTTGTGGTAACGTTACATTAGAAAATACCCGTGTCATGTTAGTCTGTTTGCTACATCAACTTTTCTTGGGACATTCTGCTAAATTGCTAGATTGCAAATGTTTGTGGTTGTTCTAACAGCTATAGCTATATAATAGTCACCAGGAAGCATCAGTACAAAGTTCCAAGTAGGCATGGTCCTGGCTAGTGAAACAAATGTAACAATAACACTACCAATAACTAAGGAAAATGATTTAGCTCTCTCCCAAAACCCTGACTCCTGGACTGAAACCTGTAGTAATATACCTTCTCTATGACCACTGAGCTCTTGGTGAAGGTCTTTAGTGTCCTGTTGACTTATAGTGCCATGCATTCCCAGATCTATGTGCGCAGCATTGAGTGATAGCCTTTTCTGTGGTTGATCCAGGTTGTACTCAGATTGGCTGTAATGGTTATCTGTAGTTCATATTTAAATGTCTTTCATCGTACATTTCTTATAATAACTACATAATGAACGGACATGAGACTGAATATTTACACGTTGAGCTGGTGCGACAACTCACAGTAAAATACCGTGTTGCCTCTGCCGTCCACTCGTTTATTCACAGAATAAAACAAAGAAGAAATCAACTTCCTGTATCTCATACAATGGTGCTAAAAGGCCATCACAAATTAACCCTTAAGTAACCACAGGTTTACAATAAATTTCAATTCAAATGAACTTGACACTCAGCTGCATTACTCAAATAGAACAATTTCAGATCAAACTTATGCATATTACAAAAATGGCACTTACATTGGTTTATCTGAATCTTGAATCCTTGACTGCTCTATCCATCAGCAACTGGTGTTTTGAGCTTCTGGTGTTGTTCCCAATGCCCTTCTGAGCTGTGCTCTTATACTGGTTCATGTGGACCTGCAGCTTGGCAGCTATGCCACCTGATATGTCATATATACAGTATGTATGTGTGTGTGTGTGTGTTTATTGAACACCCTCATAACACTTGAACACTCATCATACACACTTATATTTATGTTCCTTTGTTTTGCCTTCCATGTCTTGTCCTGCTAATTTCTTGTTTTGTGTTAATAAAAAACATCTTGTGAGGAATGAATGCAGATAGTCACCTTTTGAGCTAAGTGAGTGATGCCCCTGACAAGGAGCAGATGAGTGTTGGTGAAGCAGGGGTGGGGCAGATGGCAGCAGTGCAAAAGGAGAACAAAGGTAAGCAGGCAGAAAGGGCTAGGTCTGAAATTAAAAGTGGGCAACATAAAGGAAACAAGGATGTGAACAAATCAGTGGATAGTGTGAATGTGTGAATCCTGACATGATGAGCACACTGACAGAGCCATTTCATCAACTGACATATGGCTACTAGGTTGAAGTACACAGCACTCCAAGAGCATTCTGTTTAGGCACCTCCTTTGACTGGTAATTGGCTCTGAGAGTCAGTTCCTTTGTACGTGTATTATGTCCACAAATGGTTGTGGTAGGTGAATCTCTAGGGGGTGCTTTAAGCATCACTTTGTGTGATAATGTTCCAAAGGCATCTCTGATGTCCAGGATTAGTGTAGAGTTAAATGATTCATGCTTGAAGTCATCGGTTCCATACATACAGGATACATGATTTATCATGTGTTGACTGTCAACATTTTTTTTGGATGAAAGAATGCCTGTATACATGAGCCATGTTACGAAGTGGGCAAGCATGCTCTTTAAAAGCTTCATCAACATTTTGGGGGAGAGAAATACATCTTCATGTAGATAAATTATCTGGAATATTGTGTTTCTTTGGTATTCTGTGGGCAATGCACTTTTCAGTACCTTTGTGCTAATCAAACAGGCAGTGGAGATACAAGAGGAGGCTGAGTGGACTGAGGCCTAGTAGTTTTAAAAGTCTCATATGATGCCATCAGAGCCACATGTTTTGTTGTTTGGGAGGTTACGCTGGACTGAAGTGAAATTCTGAAGTGAAATTACAGATATAAGATGAATTGTCTGGCACAGCTGTTTCAGTGTTTCTAGAACATAGGGACGTGATCAATGATGCAAGACAGGAGATATTAAAACTCTGTCACAATTCAGCTAAAAAGAACAAAGGATTCAATGCATTGGATGTAAAATGAAAAAGGGAGACAGAACTTGGTATTGCGATTTCAGATGGGGAGTGGATGAATATCTGGAAAACTCAACAGTCAATGACCTCTTCACATGTATAGAGGGAACACTGCTGGAAAAATGTAATACGATTTTTTATTACACCTAAAATTACAAGCAAGTACATGTCCAGAGTTCAGCCATGTTGGAGAGATTGTGGAGATGTAAATGTAAACCATTCACATGTATTCTGGCTATTCTGGCTATGCTATATTGTAGCATTCTGGGATGATGTGCACACTGTTATTGTCAAGATACTAGGTTACGGCATCCCCAAAACATGTGTAGTTATGTATCTAGGACATCTCACAGGAAATATTGTATTTAAAGAAGATGGATACCTGTTGAAAATACTACTGGCGGCCTGCAAAAAAGGCCATCACTAAAAAGTGGTGTAGGCCTAACATACCTACAAGAGAAGAATGGCTTCAAATTGTACACATAATTTTTGAAATGGAGTTTTTGACGTATAAATTAAGGACTCAGGTGGAACGATGTCAAGATAAATGGGAGAAATGGACAGTTTTAACGTCAGTGGCTAAAAATGGACAACACTGAATTGCAACGATTATACTATGTCAGTATCAGAATGTCCCAGTTGTTCTTTGCGTTTGTTTTTGTTGTATAAAACTGAAAATACCTCTAAAATAAAGTTCTAAAAAAAAACAAAAACAAAGAGGAGGGGGCCACTAATGATTTTTTTTTTACTGATGTCATTTAAGTATCAATGACATCAGTGATGAATTTAGTATATGAATGTGTGGAAAGTCAAGTGTAATGAACAAAAGAAAAGAAAACACAAACCTAATTCAAAAGACAAACCATATGCCCAGGGAGAAAGACAAAATGACTTAATCCATCTACTTATGCTGGAGGAACAGCTAGCACACCTGACAGCCATCATCTTAAAACACCTCCTGCTACATCAATCAATCAAAATAAACCCCTTCCACAAAGGACAGCTCATCGGCTCAAACAGGAGGTAAAGAGGCCTGTCATAACTTTTTAAGTTTATCTTTGTGAACCTTTTGTGCTGTCTGTATCACTCCTCATTTTGAGTGCTTTTCATTTTTTTATGGACCTGGAACTTTTCCTATTCATGGTCGAGTAGTGGTTTCACAAAAAAGCCGAAGCCCACTGAAGGATATTGTTGCATGTAAACCTGGCCAAAGGGCTTGTTTAAAAGCCAACCATAGTGTAGTCACTATGCACATCATACCAGCAGTGTCCAGAACATCATAGTCAACCTGCACTGCACTTACAATGGGCAAGATGTTTTCTAAATCTCAGCTTGGTATACACAAACACACACACACACACACACACACACACACACACACACACACACACAGACATTTTAACTGAGGCATGTTGTTTCTGTTGGTATCCTGAACTAAACAGCAGTAAACACTGCTGTGGACAACTGACTAAAAAGATTTAGTCTCTCACTCCAAGGTCAAAAACTAACATCTGCTGTTGTTTCTAAGCACAATGAGTCCACCATATAATTTGAATTTAGGAGCAGCTAGTGGCAGATGAAAAATATCATCCCTGAAAATATGGGTTTGGGGCCAAAAGGAAATGGGCTAAAGGTGTAAACAACCTTTTATCATGTGCAATTAACAAACAGCTATAATAAATCACAGCTGTGCAGGGTGTCACATATATTAATGACTTTCTCTCTTATTGGCAAAATTAATTATTTACAATGCACAGGCAGAGAATTAAATCCCATAAGAAGAAATGTGTTTCAGTGTAACAGAGCTACAAAGGGAGTCTGACAGAAAGCTCATGACACACTATTATCTGTGTGTGTAGGAGGTAGTGTGTTCAAATGTAGTGTGAAGATACAGCAATTCTCTGCAGTAACACTGCTTCTATTTCATTTATTCATAAAACACCATTTGCAATACTGCATCCACAATGCACCGCCTGTGTTTGAAACAGTTTCACATTGGAAAAAGAATCACCTCTCTGGGATATAAATGTGCTGTGTAAACATTTTACAATAATGGTCCAATTCTGACAAATGGCTTTTAAATATTTCATTTGCTGAGTTGCCGGTTATGAAGTAGAAGGTGCCATCATAAATATATTTATATAAGATCATACATAAATTTAAATATATGTATGATGTAGTAAAAAACAACATTTCACAAATTCTTATGTTTATGTTTACATTAGATCAGGTAATAACCTGAATCTGCAGCTCCTCTCATCTCTGCCAAGCTTTCTAACATCTTTCAATTTACTTCCTTTTCTGCCTGCAAACTCCACTCTCATTAATCTTGCAATCTTGCAGCAGGCAGCTATTTTTAAAGAAAAAGATGTAATGTGACCATACACTACCTGCTCAGCAGCAAACAGACACAGGTAGAGACCAGCTGCTCAGCAAAGTTCCATTTTAGTAGTTACATACACAGACATTTCCCTCAGGAGTTGGTAGAGACATAAACTGAGTTAATATCTAGCCTGACAGTTCTTGCTACAACATACTGTATGTGCTGTGTGTGAAAGAGGTAGAATGAGACAAAGGCAGCTGCTGTCATGCAAGCTGGGTAGTTTATTCTCACTTCTGGAGAAAATAAAAGCAGTACAGCACCATCTTATTACCTGCATTTCTACACACACCACTACTCAGCAGCGCTTCCAGGCACTTTTGACACTATGACATGTATGCCTAACAGGAAAATATAAAACAAAAATATTTTGACAATAGAACTGTGTGAACTCACATATCTGGATTAAATAGAATAAATGAATACAGCAACTTTATATGAGCGGGTTTCAATTGATATAGAAAAGCTAAACAAGCTTTGCCCCGCCCTGCTTTAACACGCTACTGTCAATTTAATTTAGCAAAAATGTTGAACAAATTCTTTTAAATTCAACTTAATTTTTACCCTGTAAAGGTCCAGAATGCTCTGTGTGGCAACCTGCGTTTATGATTTCTTCTGCAGGTGTCTGCACGTGCACTGTCCACAGCAATGAAAGTGCATGCGACTGTTGGTGTGTCTATGGAGGAGGGGAACAAAAAGTGGTTAGAGTGGGGTTCTTGAGTAATCAAAAATAGTCACTCACAGTTCGGGTGGCGACAAGTTTTGAAAAGTATGCACCAAGTCTGGTTTGTGAGTGCTCATGTCTGTGGAGCTCACTGCAAGAGGTATGCGGTGCTAGTGAAAGGGTCAGTATGTCACTTCTGTTCTGAACTGGGCCCAAATGCACAACAGAGGACATCAGATATAGGTTAAGCCTGTAGATTTATTAGTGCAATTTGGGTATGGGCAAAACCACTCTGGGTGCAAAGGCTGTTGAAACAGGTTGGTGCTGAACTCAGGTGTCTCAGGGCGGTGGTGCTTCATGATAACTCTTTCTCAAAGCTTCCTAAAAATGGCAGAGCGTGAGTACTGATGGTTTGCAGATATGCTTTAATACTGCTGCTCAGGTGTTTGTTGTATTCAGGAGCTGTTTTCTTTCTACAGGCGAAGGGGAAGAACCTGGAGGCAGGAATTTGCAGGCAGTGGTGCTGTTGGCAAAAAGGAGGAGTATAGAGAAGATGGCAGCTGACCAAATAAAACAGTAGGACCATCAAAGAAAACTCAGTGCATGTGCTCAGAGAGCACATGCACCTCTTCCAAGGCACAACATTCACTCACTCAAATGGGTTCCTTGTGAAAAATGAGATCCAGAACAACACCAAATGTGTCCTAAAAATCCTTGATCCCAATCATCTTTTAGGTTATGATAGACAGTTACACTGTGCATCTTACCTGAATATTTCAGGATTCTATCTTCATTACTGGCCAAGGTATGGCAGAAAAAATGCATTAAATGGGGTTTTCAATGTTAAATTTGAATAGCCATCAGATCTGGAATCCAGATCAGATCCGAAATTTGGCCTGGCGATAGACATTGCCACTCTACACTTGTATCAAATTTCAAACAAAGAATGATTTTGATAACTTTTAATGGAGATATGAATTTTAAAGAAATTCTGCCCTATGTTAAAGATGGGATTTTTTTGTGTGTGTTTTTGTTTGTGACCTTGACCTTTGACCGTTCCATCCATCCATCTTATCCGGAACAGAGTCACAGGGTCAGCATTCTAAGCAAAGATGCCCAGACCTCCCTCTCTCCAGACACTTCCACCAGCTCCTCCGGGGGAATGCTGAGGCGTTCCCAGGCCAGCCGAGAGACATAGTCCCTCCAGCGTGTCCTGGGTCTTCCCCGGGACCTCCTCCCGGTGGGACATGCCCGGAACACCTCCCTAGGAAGGCGCCCAGGAGGCATCCGAAACAGATGCCCGAGCCACCTCAGCTGGCTCCTCTTGATGTGGAGGAGCAGCAGTTCTACTCTGAGCTCCTCCCGGGTGACCGAGCTCCTCACCCTATCTCTAAGGGTGTGACCCTTTTCAACTGAAATCTAATCACTTCTAGGGTTGGTGCCCACCTTGGCGGAGGTAAGCAGAAGCATGATCTGACTTAACTGGCACTGAGCAGAAGAACTGCCAGGTAAGCCCTTCTTTCCTTTGGAGGTGGACAGCAGAGCATGCAGCTGACCAGGTGAGTATTATGATTCTTATCAGGTGGACAGACTGGAGTGGCTTCTAGGAGAATCACCATTTGGTGAATACACACACTCCAGTGTGGGAGAAACAGATGAGTAAAGTGGCGCAAGCACCCAAAACTATGAACTGAAGAAACGCCCAAAAATCCTCCTCTTGTCTGCGCGCACCATAAATCAGAAACTAAACTAAAAAAAAAGCAATTAGAGTTGGAGGCAAGCATGGGTCATCAAGAACATAGTCCAGAGAATATACAGTATACCAGACACTGTCCAGAGATAAATAGCTAAGATTAAAAAAAAAAAACTTACAACACCAGGGTGGGTAGAGACAACAAGAGGTCCAGGACAGAAACAAGCCAGGGTTCAGGAGTGGCTGAAAAGAACTGCACACAGTGAGCTACAATTGAAAGGCAGACTAGGTGTAGGTTTGTGATCAACTTGACCTGACATTCACAGCTACCTCACTCAGCTGTGTGGAGAGTGAGGAAAATAGAACCACAAAACAACTGACTTTGGGCATTAGCAATGAATTTACTTAATATTAGAAATCTGAGCACAGTATGAGCACCAATTAATTACTCTGTAATGGAAACTATCCCATTAAGTGTCTGACTTGAAATTGTGTTGTTCGAGTTACCACAAAGCAACAAAGCATCCATCAAGCAATCAAGGACGTAATGAAGATTAGCATTCATTAACAGAGAAAAGGTCATTATCAAATAAGCAATAATCCACCTAAGAGGATCATAGATTGAACTCAAGTTTAAGAGTATAAGTCAAGCAAAACACAAAAGAGAAGTCTTAGACCAGGCAGACAGTGCACCTTATAATTTAACTAGAAAAGAATTTAACAAAAACATAATACATAAGAATGAAATGAATACTGAATACTGAAATGAAATGAATACTCATAGCCTCTTAAAATAAGTCAGTTTCTCCACTGAGGGAAGAGCTGAGAGCTGTGATATCCACATGTTGACTGCAGGAACATGCATGGTAGCTCATCACAACAAACACACAACATTTTTTTTTGGTCAAAAAGCAACATATTGTGAAAAGAGATTTGGTATCCCCATCAAAAGGATTTTCTGAGAGGTGGTTCACTATAATACAGTGATGAAGACATATCGGATAATATTTCTAATAGCTATTTATACAAGTGTAGGGGGAGTGGGGCTCATGTCATAGCTCAGACCAGGTAGCAGGCTGGCCGGAACAAGTAATGAGCAGGATGATTAGAGTGTAATGATGACCTTTGGAACACTGACATTCAGGCAGGTGACAATTAGGTGGTGACTGAGGCAGGAACACACATTTGTAGGGATGGGACAATATTTCAAAATTCAATATATCATGATACAAAATATACTGTGTAGTGATATATATCGTGTGGTCTCCATAGTTGTTCTTTACATAATCAAACCAGTGCTAGAAAAAGGGGAAAAAGGAAAAATAAGGACAAGTATTCTGCAGCCAGCCATACATTGTTTTCATTGAATTTTTAATTGTATTGTGATTGAATCAAATCACACATACCATACTGTGCATTGAATTGTATTGAGGAAAAAAAAATCACATCATCCCATCCCTACATATTTGGGATGTGTAAAATTAAATATACAGTAAAGTATGCACCTTCAGAGTCTTGGTGCACCAAAGTGGCTGGATATCTAAGTCACAAAATCTCTCTGAGCTTCTTTTGCTGTTCTCTGTTGTGTTTTTATTGGCCCTGACCTTTTGTCCTAAGGGCTGTTCATCTTTGCATTAAATAAACAGTTAATGAAGAGGGAAAATGAAGGTGTTTGAGCTAATGAGCTTTCTCACAGTTAATTCACAAGACATTTATACTATCAACTATGTGTAAACCATAGTGAAATTAATTGATAGCTGGAGTTTCATTTTGAAAATTTAAAAGCTAGTGTGACTGGGCCTTTAGGAGATGATTCCACTATTTTAACAGGTTGCAGTGGTGTGTTGGGAGCAGGATCAGGAATGGAGGTGGCGTCGGCGCACTGGCCGATCCGCTCGGAGTCAGGAGCAGGAACTGAGGTTCCAGCCCGCGGCCCATTGTTTCGCACACTGTCTGGCTCGAGCCCGGGCGGGGACGTCTTTGTCGGCGCACCAGGGCTTCAGGGAGTCAGCAAGAACATGACCATAATCAGGCCGGGGAGCTGGCTGCCGGGGGGCTGGCCGAGGCTGCAGCAGGAGGGCTGGGGAAGATTGGGGCTGCAGCGTCTGAGGACTGGGCTCCGGAACAGGGAGTGAGGTCCCAGCGGGCGGCTGGGCCCTCAGTATGCTGATGTGATCTGAAATGGATTTTTATATAGTCAGAAAATCCCTGATCTTGATCAGTGTATCTGCCAAAATCATAATGGCAGTTTAGGGTTTCTAGACTCTGTAGCAAGACTTTTTGTTACATGAAGGTGAGTCTTCTAATTATCAAAAGCTTCAGTATTTTTATGAATCACCAGAGCCAATAATCTAGCAGGACATGTGAATCACATTCCTTCCCACGTTCCTGTGTTTCACAGTGTGTGGATTGTTGTTTTACCATAAAGAAATTTTAATGATTGAGGTTAATTTAGATTGAGGATTTTGATCAGGGATTTAAGGAATAGGTTGAGGTTATTGTTTAAAATGAGGCATGTAATGTGTGTGTGTTGTGGAGTGTGTGCTAATTAATTCTAGTTATTTCAGCAGTCATGGTGTTTGGTTTGCTGCAGATGGTCACAGAAAACAAATTGTGTCTCTGCTGTTGGTTACAGACAGATGAAAAAGGTGGTAGTTCTTACAGAAATAGAGATCTCACATTTACAGGTCTTCCTCGATGTCATCACTTTAATCTTTTTCACATGTTTGCTTTTTCTGTCTCTCTTCACTTTCATCTCCTTCACTTCTGTCACATCTCCCTCTCCTCCCTCCTCCATATTTCTCACCCTCTCTTTCTTGCGTGACAATATGTGTCATAAGATGTGGCCTGCCCACTCACAAACACAGCATCATCTTCAATGATATACAGGACTCAGATCCTAAATCCTCACAGCGCACTGCTCCATGGAGATTTTCTCCTCTTAATGTGATTCTGCCAGCTCTCACCATCTCTGCTTCATGCCACATTTCTTTTTAATGTGTTTTTCTTTCCACTGCACACAGCTCTATGAAGCACAGCTCATGAATAAATAGCATGGTGTCAAGGTCTCAGCTTTACAAGTTTAGATTTTGTGGCATTTCTGGCAGATCTGGGCATCAGGGGTCATGGTGAAAGACACTCAACTGCTTAAGGTGCCTGGGGGAATAAAGCTGATGATTGGAAAATGACATTAAAGGCCAGACACACATGGACACAAAAGTCAGATATATATAATAAAGAAACCCAGTGAAGAACAGGAGGCAGGACATGTACATGTTACTGTAGCAACTGAGTGACTGCTTTTCTTTTTAAAATCCAAGAGTTAAAATATCCACTAGGTGAGGGCACTGCCCGACTGTCAAACTGTGGCACAGCAAAAAAAAGATACTTGTTTAAGTTTAACTGATGCAGAACTTTAGTGATGAATTATGACTTTTGAACTAGTACATTATTATACAACCACCTAATATAATGATGAATGGTCTCAAGAAGAATATAACGTAATGTGGAGGTAAGGGCTTTGGCACTATAGAACAAAGATCTATCAATGTCTCCAAGTAAACATGCACACCTGCCTGTATGCTGGTTAACAGGAACAACATTAGTGAGTCATTAAATCAGACATTCATGTAATTTTTCGTATTTGATGTTTGTTGTTTGTAAAGGTCTGCGTGGGGATGTACATACTGTATGAATCTCATTAACATGAGCTGAAATAAAATAAATGTGTAACACACATTGAAACAAATATAGGTGCTGATCAGTGTTACATAATGTTATTTCACAGATACACAGTCGTCCCTGTTAAGGTTTAGCTGAAAGTCTTTTAAATTCTTCTGTTGTTACACAGTTTGGTTATATTGAATTGTACCTCAGGCTATCAGTAACATTTGGCACAAAATTAGTCCTGCAGGACAATTCATTCATTAAACAGGCATAAGTCGCTGCTCTAGATTGCAAGAAACTGGTCTTCACAGCCACCACAACCCTTGGAGGCCAAGTCTGTGGCCATGAATACATTGTTAATGTTAACAACTGAAACAAGGGTTTAGTGAAGTAGGAGCCTGATGCTGACCCACCAAAACAGCATTAATGCGTTTTGTTAGACTCTATAAATCTCTGAACTCCATTGGAGGAGTGGACACCAATCTTCCAAGATATGCTCTCATTTCATTTCATGTCATTTATTTGGTTATGGTGGTGGAGTAACTGACTTAACATGTTGCTTCAAAGTCTCCCATACAGCAGCCGGTCATCTGGGTTGAGATAAAACAAAAGGTACCAACAATTGTTTACAATTTATTTATTACATTCTTGACAGTAAGAATGTGGCTTGTGTATCTGTAATTTTGCCATTGATTTGTCCAAGATTATACCTATCTGCCACTGGGGATTTGTTGGTATGCCTAGTCAAGAAGGGTTCTAAATGTACAGTGCCTTGCGAAAGTATTCGGCCCCCTTGAACTTTGCGACCTTTTGCCACATTTCAGGCTTCAAACATAAAGATATAAAACTGTAATTTTTTGTGAAGAATCAACAACAAGTGGGACACAATCATGAAGTGGAACGAAATTTATTGGATATTTCAAACGTTTTTAACAAATAAAAAACTGAAAAATTGGGCGTGCAAAATTATTCAGCCCCCTTAAGTTAATACTTTGTAGCGCCACCTTTTGCTGCGATTACAGCTGTAAGTCACTTGGGGTATGTCTCTATCAGTTTTGCACATCAAGAGACTGAAATTTTTGCCCATTCCGCCTTGCAAAACAGCTCGAGCTCAGTGAGGTTGGATAGAGAGCGTTTGTGAACAGCAGTTTTCAGTTCTTTCCACAGATTCACGATTGGATTCAGGTCTGGACTTTGACTTGGCCATTCTAACACCTGGATATGTTTATTTGTGAACCATTCCATTGTAGAATTTGCTTTATGTTTTGGATCATTGTCTTGTTGGAAGACAAATCTCCGTCCCAGTCTCAGGTCTTTTGCAGACTCCATCAAGTTTCCTTCCAGAATGGTCCTGTATTTGGCTCCATCCATCTTCCCATCAATTTTAACCACCTTCCCTGTCCCTGCTGAAGAAAAGCAGGCCCAAACCAGGATGCTGCCACCACCATGTTTGACAGTGGGGATGGTGTGTTCAGGGTGATGAGCTGTGTTGCTTTTACGCCAAACATAACATTTTGCATTGTTGCCAAAAAGTTCGATTTTGGTTTCATCTGACCAGAGCACCTTCTTCCACATGTTTGGTGCGTCTCCCAGGTGGCTTGTGGCAAACTTTAAACGACACTTTTTATGGATATCTTTAAGAAATGGCTTTCTTCTTGCCACTCTTCCATAAAGGCCAGATTTGTGCAGTATACGACTGATTGTTGTCCTATGGACAGAGTCTCCCACCTCAGCTGTAGATCTCTGCAGTTCATCCAGAGTGATCATGGGCCTCTTGGCTGCATCTCTGATCAGTCTTCTCCTTGTATGAGCTGAAAGTTTAGAGGGACGGCCAGGTCTTGGTAGATTTGCAGTGGTCTGATACTCCTTCCATTTCAATATTATCGCTTGCACAGTGCTCCTTGGGATGTTTAAAGCTTGGGAAATCTTTTTGTATCCAAATCCGGCTTTAAACTTCTCCACAACAGTATCTCGGACCTGCCTGGTGTGTTCCTTGTTCTTCATGATGCTCTCTGCGCTTTAAACAGACCTCTGAGACTATCACAGTGCAGGTGCATTTATACGGAGACTTGATTACACACAGGTGGATTCTATTTATCATCATTAGTCATTTAGGTCAACATTGGATCATTCAGAGATCCTCACTGAACTTCTGGAGAGAGTTTGCTGCACTGAAAGTAAAGGGGCTGAATAATTTTGCACGCCCAATTTTTCAGTTTTTTATTTGTTAAAAAAGTTTGAAATATCCAATAAATTTCGTTCCACTTCATGATTGTGTCCCACTTGTTGTTGATTCTTCACAAAAAATTACAGTTTTATATCTTTATGTTTGAAGCCTGAAATGTGGCAAAAGGTCGCAAAGTTCAAGGGGGCCAAATACTTTCGCAAGGCACTGTACATACGTTTTGAAGAAGAAAGTGATAAATAAGATTCTATGTGAATGTATGGACTGTTAAAGCACAGTTGATTGATGAGGCCTCAGAATCAAATTCACATATTACTCTTAGTGACAGCCATGAGCTCCTGTCCCTGACTTTGACCTTCTTTGATTGTCTGGCTAAGCTGCCAGGCTATTCAGCGACTGTGGGTGACAGAATCCTTTGACACCACCTCTTCACATTAAGATTTTTTGTTTGTCTTTTGTTATTTTTTTTTAATTCAAGTAAAAAGTTGAAAAAAATTACAATGTAGCTGTAACAAATGAGGACTCACTACTCGCTAATGTATGTGAGTCCCTCTCTCTGCTGTCACCCTTCTAAATTTAGCAGTCAAATGCTCTCTAAATATCTAATCTGATGAATGAAAACCAAATGAAAGTCTATATCTACACAATAGGGTACAGTTATCTTGGGTTCACAAGGAGCTTGGTGATGGCACTCTACACAGAGTGAGGAGAAGAAACCTCCATCCCCAATAAGGCACACACTCACGTACTTATAACAAAATGAAATGTATTCCAGGAAAAAAAAACTTAACCAGTATCATTCGACAACAAGACCCTTACACTTCCCAAACAGACCTGGGCCTGAACAAGATAAGAACAATATTCCCAAAAACAGATTGTCCCAATAAGATGCAGTTCAGTCACTTCTTTTCAATTTGACGCGTCAGTTGTATGGTATCAGGTTCGACCCAAAAAAAAATTAATTCAAAAGTAACAAATAAAATATTGAGATCTCAATAGAAAAAAACGTAAATCAGTGAATTTGCATCTCAAAACTTGATTATCTCATTGTATTTCCTTCAGTCTTTCATACCCAGTTATCGACCAATAACCAATACAAATATGTTAAGGAAAATAACCCAAAACACAATCAAATTACCTGTGGAAAGCCCAAAGCTCATATGAATTTGTAGCGGGTTCACAGCGACACCCGAAGATATGCACGAGAGTATGCTACTCCCAGAAGCTCATGGATGTGCTAGCTTACATTGAACAGGCTTAATACAGCTACACACTCGTTAACACTCATAACATTCATATTGTTCTAAAAAAAATAGCATATCCTGACTGGTTTATAGTTAATAATGTATTGACATCTACACAATGGGAAAAAAACAGCGTAAATGAGCAGTGCATCCAGACGTATTGACTCATGTAGAAAGAAATTCTTGGTAAAATGTTATAGTGCTATGTTATGTATTTGCAAAACTGTTCAAATAATTGTTTAATCTGTTTGACCTTTGGAAAGACTTGACCTGTGCCCATGAACTGCTTGTGAGTAGGTGCAGAGAGAGACTCACAACAACAGGAAGTG
>NW_018128257.1:10904-14822 GCF_001952655.1 Monopterus albus | reverse complement strand
ATTCAAAAGTAACAAATAAAATATTGAGATCTCAATAGAAAAAAAACGTAAATCCTCTGTAATCCTACCACCCTCCTGGAAACAGGTGGTCGTTGGAATCTGGAGTATCCTCCGCAGGCCTCTTAGGTGGCATCCAGTCCGTGGATGGCGCCGCTCAGCTCCTCTAGGAGTAGACTCTACAAAAAAAAACCAGCCAGGATATTCTTCAGTGAGTTCACACTCGTTAGTTTTATCACATCACCGGACTCAACATAACACATTTGGTGCTCAGGAACAACACCTCAACCAGTATTTCAGAGCTCAAAAAACAGCGTTTCTTAAAGATGCTTCTTTCATCCAACCCCGGAGAGTTCAGAAGAAAGTTTTACTTCCCTTATATTTCCTTCCACCAGAAATCGAAGGATGCCGCCATCTACACCATGGTGCATTCACGGGGCATGAGAAAACAATACTTGGCAACCAACGTTAAGTCCACTGGAAAGAACTAATAAAATAGGAAAGGAAAATATATATATATATATATACCAAAATAACCTAGGTTACATAGCTTTTAGCAGAGTCAGGTTGACTCATAAAGGTAAGGACCACATGGTGCTTTTAAGAGAAATGCCTTTCTGAGCACATTGATACAACTGGTACAGCAGCATCCTTGAGTACATAGTGATCTTCACATAGAAATGCTTTAAAAAACAGAAAATATTCATGACTTTCTGTTGGTGGCAAGTGAGTTGTTTCTCAATTAAGGCAATGAAATACGCCCCATAACACAAATGAATCCCATAGCACATAGAGGTGACATTGCTTCTCAGTTCATTTGTGTCTTCATCACTCCCTTCTCCCTGCCTTCTGGACTCTTATTAGTGAGGGTCACACAATTAGCCTCTCCTTGAGAAGCTCCTGTTGAGAAGCTTCTATCATATAATGAGACCAGAAAAAATGGAAAAGGCAGGGGTCAATTACACATCTACTCTTAGACATGTACCTCAACTCAGCATATCTAAGACACCAGACAGCTGCCTGCATCTTAAAAGTAACAATGAGACATGGAGTAAGATTCACTGTCGTTGAGTTTTATCTCTTAATTTGCTCTGCTTGTTTTAGAGATCATAGAGAGGCTCAACAAGACTGTGCTCTTTCCTGCAAATGAGCTTACCGTATTTAAGGACATTGAAGACATTTTATTTACATAATTTACTGCGGTCTTTTATAAGAAACAAAAATTTAAAGGCCCCACCAGTAATTTTGAGAGATTTAAATATTTTCTAATGTAGTCCACATGTTAAGTCTTTATAATCTGTACTTTTAACACATCATTACTGTATCTAGACCTGTATATGGTGTCCTCCATCCATCCCTTTATTCTGCCCCAGCATATACTGGGCAGGTGGTGCACTGCACAGTGGATAGGATGACTCAGTTGCAAACACCTTTTCCTTCTGTTAAGTGGAATTATTATATAAAACTTTGTCAGTTTACCTATCCATTAGATGAAATGGCATATCTTTAGGTACATTTGTTTATAGTGACAGAAAAAAATGATATTCTGCAGAGTGAGGTATAAATAATATGATTTAACACAGATAGTACAGCATAAGACATATTATAAATAAGTGCAAGAAATGTTGCATTTATAACAATAATAGCAATATTTAACTAGCTGGGACATGGCCGATGAGGAGGGTGATGAGTGGATTATGATTGTTTACCGTTATGCTTGTGTGACGTTGGTTTGGGTAAAGCTTCAGGGGTTCGCACTGTTATCAAATTCAGTAGACCCCCAGTAGGAGAAGGAAGGGAAGACAGAGCAAAGAAGGGAAGTTTATGAAAAGCACATGATGATAGTAATCACTCCAAACTGACCCAGCTCACTGTGCCTGCCCCCACCTGTCAGTAGATTACTAGCTTTCTGACAGACAGGGAGCAGCAGGTGAGGCTGGGGAAAACCACATCCAGCACCTGGACATTAAGCACAGGCGCCCTCCAGGGATGTGTGCTCTCCCCTCTGCTGTTTTCACTCTACACCAACGACTGCATCTCAAAGGACCCCTCTGTCAAACTCCTAAAGTTTGCTGATGATACAACGGTCATTGGTCTCATCCGAGACAGTGACGAGTCAGCCTACAGACGGGAGGTTGAGCAGCTGGTCCTGTGGTGTAGCTGCAACAACCTGGAGCTGAACATGCTCAAAACAGTGGAGATGACAGTGAACTTCAGGAAGGAAGAGGATGAGAATCTTGTGAGAGATGAGATTGGAGTATGAGACAGAACAGAGGAGTGAGAAAAGACCCAGAAGAAGTGGACCAGGACACCAAGATAGATGAAGTTTTCTGTCCAACACGTAGGGTTTTTAATTAAAACAAATATTAATGATGACCTACAGACATGTTTCAAAGTAAATTTCATGTATGTATTTTTAAACTAAGAATCAGGACAAACATAATGCAGTTAAGGGATGAATGAAATCAAGTGCTCAAGGTATGCATCTTTTAATTATCATTTGTATAACATGTAAATTGTGCTGAATTATGTTTGTCTTTATCCAAATGTTCATGCCTGTGTTAGAGTGCAGAATTACATCAGATGTATGCACCTTATAATAGAGACTGGAGCTCACCCCAATACTTCGAGCAGACCACTGATGACCAGCTAATCCAGGATCTGCCAGACTTTACCAGTGCATGGTAGCTTCAGGGTTTATCTTAAACAACACCAGAAGAGAGTCAAGACCTTTTTAGCAACCTGTCTGCATATCAGGCTTTGGATATCTAAGAATCAAAATTTACTGTGCTGCCAGTACAGCTTCTAGCCGGCCTAGGTCAGAAAAGGTTTCCACTAATGAACAAATGGTGCCCTTCACAGGCCAGAGTCCAGCCTGTCAGTGTGCTCCTTACAAGCCAAATCCAACAGGTTTGAAGGTGTTTGTACTTGCAGCTCCAAGTGACCTCATATTGGAGTTTGTGGCCTACCACCATTAATTCAGATCAGCAAATGGGAATAGGAGTGAATGGCATAATAGTTCCTAGAGGGCCACTGTGTACTTCGTCTGGTATTTTACCTCTATTATGTTTGAGACTTCTGGGAGCTGTCTGTCACAGAAACAATTCAGAAGAAATTCCAAAACAGTGGACTACTTCACTGTTGTCAAGGCCCTAAGCAAGAAAGGAAGATGGCTATCACCAATACTTGTATAGAAACCAAATGAAATAGCACTTACTGTTACGTCCAGTAACAGGCTGTCCCCGGCACCTCGACAGCTGATACCAACCGCTACCGGCAACTCCACCCCCGCTCACGTAGGAGCACGCTCCCGGCGGCGAGGAACACCTGCGCTCAATTAGTAGAACCGTACTTAAACACAGCGCTGGTGTGTCCTCGTAGCCAGATGACCTCTCAGTCTTCTGCCGGCAATTTCGCGTGTTTCACGTCCTGGATCCTGATGTCCACTAATATCGACCTACCACTGTGTCGACCTGAGTGAGTTTCTTTGTCTTGTTTATGTTTTTTCCTGAACTGATTACCAAGGAATATCTTATGTTTTGTCTGAACTGTTTATGGAGGAGGGCTTTATCTTGTTTGAACTGTTACCTGGTGCCACCTATATCTCTGTGGGCCTTGCCGCCGATCGAAGATCGTTGTTTGGGGTCCGTGTCAAGTGCCTGGGCCAGAGAAGTGTGGACGCTTGCTCCTGTCTGCATACCTCGGCGCTGGGATCCAAGCACACTCTCCTGCCCGGAGCCAACATTTCCCTATATGCAGGTCACCTGTGTTGTGCTCTACATCAGTGGTCCCCAACCCCCGGGCCGCGGACCGGTACCGGTCCGTGGATCAATTGGTACCGGGCCGCACAAGAAATCATTAATTATTTCCGTTTTATTTATTATCTGAGTCTGAACGATCTTTTATTTTGAAAAATGACCG
>NW_018128257.1:1920-10742 GCF_001952655.1 Monopterus albus | reverse complement strand
CCCCCCCCTCCGCCCCCGGGCTGCTCCCCCAGTGGTCCAGTCATTTCAGCGGCCCCAACCGCCCGAGACCCACACCGGCAGCTCCGCGTCTGATCCTCGCCACCTCCTTTTCTTTCCATACTCTGTCGAATAAATATCTTTCTCTGACCTGGGTTTGAGTCCTGCCTATTCCTGAGTCCAGTCGCTCTGTTGGTGTGCGGCTTGCCGTAACACTTACTGTCAGGTAAACAGTGTAGGACCCAAATGCAAAACAAGGCAAGAGAGTTTTAATAAATGTATGTATACCATGCTTCACTGATGTGGCCATGACGTCAAGGAAAAAAAGACACAATTGGATCATAAGGTTTTAAACAATGGAGAGAGTTGACATAGAGGGATTTACAAACAGATGCTGATTTGGCATTCTTTCTGCTTGACTGGTATGTTGTGCTTGTAGCCAAATCATGCCAGAATGTGTCATTTGCACTCCCATTTGCCAGATACTGTACATCAAGGCAAGTTACACAAGCCGCCAATTAGTTTGAAGCAGCTGTTGAATCAATTTGTGACTGTGAATTGGATTGCTTTGCCCACCAGCTGAATTTCTAATCTCATGAACCCCTTTTTTTTTTCTCCCCCCTGGGAGTCTGGCTCTTGGCACCTGTTGCAGCTGAGCTGATAGCCCCAGATTGTGACTACATACACTCAAGTCACAGAAATAATCTTCCCTGAGCTTTCGCAATTGAAATTTGCTAAATGTTTTAACCCTGTACTGCCATTTTGTAACACTCACCCAAATTCTATAGGTATTTCCCAAATCCTCATGAACTCTTCTAATAAAGTGAAATCAAAAATAATCCAGTCCAGAAAAAAATATAATTTTAATCAGTTTTTCAAGTCACTGTCTTTTCATTTAAGCAAAAACGGTAACAGGAAATGATATCAGTCTGGCTTTGTGTGAAAGTGGCTTGAATTTATGGCTGTATTTAAACAATTTCAATAAAAATGTAACTTAATTTTCAATAATCCATCTAATACACTGAATGTAATGGTTATCTGTAGTTTGTATTTAAATGTCGTTTTTACATTTCCTATAACTACATAATGAACGAAAATGAGACTGAATATTTACGCGTTGAGTTGCTGCGACAACTCACATTAAAATACCGTGTTGCTCTGCCGTCCACTCGTTTATTCACAGAATAAAACCAAGAAAATCAACTTCCTGTGTCTCATGGCGCCAAAAGGCCATCCCAAATTAACCCTTAAGTAACCACAGGTTTACAATAAATTTCAATTCAAATGAACTTGACACTCAGCTGCATTACTCAAATAGAACAATTTCAAATCAAACTTATGCATATTACAAAAATGGCACTTACAATGAAAGAAAATCACTTAAGCTTTTCCCATTTTTAGAGGTCGCCACAGCGAATCTGACGACTAGCATGTTGACATTTGGCACGTGTTTTACGCCGGATGCCCTTCCTGACGCAACCCTGATTCAAACCGGGGCGCCTTAACCACTAGCCTACCAGGGACGGCCAATCCATCTAAAAATACACTAATAATTATAGAATACGCTTAAATACATTAAAGCTCAACCTTCACATATAAAAAAGCGAGAGATGTGATGTCATGCCCCTTCTCATTAATATCTGCCAATCTGTCAGTCCAGATTGGGACCCCAAGATAAGGCTCTGTCACCAGACACTTGCTAGCAAGCTCCCCTCCCAAATCTGGTTCTAGCAGGGTGCCTCAGTTTCCCTAATCTACAGTAGGTGAGGTAACGCAGCTCGAAGTTGCCGTTTTCATCGGGGTTTTTGAATTTCTCTTAGTCAGGCTCCTCCTCTAAGACCAATTTACTTGGGAAAACCTTACCAGGGCCTAACACCACAGACAGCACAGCTCCCAGGATCATTGGGCACACACAACCCTCTCTGCCATGTAAGGTTGCAATTCCAGGAGATTCCATTTAAGTAAGTAATTAAATGAATTAATTAATTCTCACTACCTTGCAATGGTAGTCAAGTCAAGATTTTTATTTGCCATTTAGGCATAAACAGACAGTCTAGGCATGTAGGAATTCTTGTGCAGTTCTCCTTTGGAGTCAGGTAAGGAGTCAAAAGCCAGGAAGAACACTTAGTCTTAAAATAAAAAGTTACATAAAGGCAACAAAGCATTAAAACGCAATACACAGATATTTTCCCCTTCGAACATCACACTTAGTAATTCACTTAGTCTTAAAATAAAAAGTTACATAAAGGTACAGTTGTCCTCCTTTGTGAGTGTCTTTGTTTCCAGATTGCTGGTATAGATGGGTTTTTCCTACACATCTACAGTAACTGACTGCCAGACAAAACAAAAATGAAGCAACAGGAAAATGCAGACAAAAAGCAAAAAGGCAACAACATGGATGAGATCAACCAACTGGGTCTCTCTAAAATGAAATCTTCTTTGCTCTTGCCTCTAACTTTTGATGTTATTGCTGTCAGGACCTTTTCATGACTTCATTAACACCTTCCTTCTTTTTATGCTTTGTTATATGGGTGGCTGATTGTCCACACAATGCAGCATTACACAGAATGAGGTTTGCTGGAATTGGTAGAAGATAGTAAACATTATCAAGTGCAAACTTTATCCTTGAAACAGTGCTTTTATAGGCAGTTTTTTTTCTGAGACATGGTTATAGCCTAGTTTACCAACAAGTTTGAGCTTCTCCAGTCAGTTATCCACAGCGCATGTTACTGTGCCTTTGATGTGTGCCAGCTTGCACTGCAAATGATTCCTTTTATTTATAATTCCTCCATGAAAAGTTTTCCCTGTGCATTTTTGTTTGCTTTCTAATTCCATTCAGGTGAATGCATGTTGCAGAAACGGTTGGTAAAAAGCTGTGTGTTGCACTTTACTGGAGTTGGGTAAACAAATGGACTCATGTAACATTAACCTTTGCAAAACTAGCCACGTGGTTGTGACAGTCTTTTGTCTTGTAAAAGTAGACCATGAAAACACTTCTAATAAAGTACAAATCTCACTTTTATATCACTTGTCCTAGTGGGTTTTGTTGATAAATAAATCCAGCCTTAATATACATTCACATATTGGATACTATCACTGCTGAAGAGGGGAACGGTCATTAGCTTGGTCATTCTCAACCACCTTTGGAGGTGTATCCTATTTTGACTTTGGGACTTCCAGCCTGTATTTGGCACAGATGTTTCTGTTCACTATGCTAGCCACTTGGTTATGGCATTCCATGTATGCCCTGCCTGCTAGCATCTTGTACCCCGCTGTTATGTGCTGGATTGTCTCAGGGGCATGTTTGCACAGCCTGCACCTGGGGCCCTGTCTGGTATGGTAGACCACGGCCTTTATTGATCTTGTAATTAGAGCTTGTTCTTGTGCTGCCAGGATTAGTGCCTCTGTGCTGTCCTTCAGTCCAGCTTTGTCCAGCCACAGGTAGGATTTTTCAATCCTTCAGTCCAGCTTTGTCCGGCCACAGGTAGGATTTCTCAATCCTTCAGTCCAGCTTTGTCCAGCCACTGGTAGGATTTTTCGATATCAGCCACTTTTTCTTTTTGATGGTGGTACATATTGTGCAGAGGTTTGTCCTTCCATGAGGGTCCCTGCTCTTCCTTCCCTTGTTCTTGTGGTTTCTGCTGCCTAAGGCATTCACTAAGCACGTCATCACTTGGGGCCATCTTCCTGATGTATTCATGGATCTTTGTTGTTTCATCCTGGATAATGGCTCTGACGCTCACTAATCCTCGGCCTCCTTCCTTCCACTGTACAGTCTCAGGATGCTGGACTTGGGGTGAAACCCGCCGTGCATTGTAAGGAGCTTCCTTGTCTTGATGTCAGTGGCCTCTATCTCCTCCTTTGGCCAGCTTATTATGCCAGCGGGGTACCTGATGACCGGCAGGGTGTAGGTGTTGATGCATGGTGGCATATAGGTGCATGGAGAGAGAGAGGAGCTCAGAGCATCATGGGACAACCCCCAGCAGTCTGGGCTTACAGCAGCATAACGACATCATAAGATCCTCGAGCAGCTGCTGCTACACCACCTCAGACCCCAGGTCCCCCAGGTGCTTGACCCACTGCAGTTTGTGTACCCATCCTTTGTCTGCTTCATTGGTCTCTCTCTCACCTGGACAGGGGGAATGGTGCTGTGAGGGTCATATTTTTTGACTTCATGAACAGTCTACATCTTCATTAAAATGCCATCTGTGTTTCTATTAAAGTATCATTATATTCATTTAGAAGTATATTTATTGTTCCAGTCAGGTTAAAATGCTTTCCTCTCCCTTTTTTTTTTTTTTTTACATAACCTGCATAACCCTGCCTGTTGCATACCTACAAAAGTGATATATTGTTTAAATGAAGGCATAACATAATTATTTCACTAGTTCAAATTTCAATGAAAACATACATTAATGTAAAGAAATCATCATTTATGTATTGTCTTCAGATAATTAAATTATTTTCACTAGCCAGTACAAAAGGATGATTGTCTGAACACCTGTTGACCAAAATGAACTCCAACAACCCCTCAATTTCAGCTTTATCATATGATCAGGCAGGATAAGCCCCAGTAGTGACACTATCACTCCCACAGCTGGAAACCAATTTCTTTTTAACGCTCAGCAAAGCCAGATGCAATTTGATGAGTGGGAGATTTCTCAGAATGGGTTGCTGAGAGTTATTTGCCTCTTTCTCAAATTACACTTTTCAGAAATTTACAATCATAGCAGCTTTCTTCCACTGTCTCTCATTTCCTCATGCCACATCTCCTTTTTTTATTTGCTGCCATCTTGTGACATGACTAATGGGTGCTGCATGGACTCCTTCAGCTGCAGCGAGGAGCAAAATAAAAGAGAAAAGTAACAAATATCCTTTCTAAGTTCACTCTCTTTAGTTACATTTTGATCATTAGATTAGAAGACATTTTAAAGAAATTTCAATCTATTCAGTATTCCCACAGATTATTGTCCCACAGAAAATGTTAACAATGCAAAAGTTTCCTCATGAGAAAAATGACACTAAGATACCTTAATGTCAGTTCCCAGAAAGTGAAATCATGGTGGAACTGTATCTGTGTTCAGTCCATGAAAAGAAACATCAGCTTCGGCCTTATTATCTGTTCTAAGTGCTAGCCACTGTGACACCATGTAGCATGAAACAATTATACTGTAACTAATGACAACTAATAGTCTATAGCTAAATACATGTGGGATACCTTCAGTACTAGTCAATATTTGAAAATGGAAACTTCTTGCAGTCAGATGAAATTAATAACTGCTGCACCATGAACTAGCTATAATATTAACTATTAACATGAAGGCTCTCAGGAACATTTGAAAATACAGCATTCTTGTTAAAAAACTGTGCTAACCCTGCACCAACCTGCAATGTGGTTCTCCCATTTGTAACATTTTCAGTAACATTTTCACAAAGGTTTGGATCAAGTGATAGCACCAGCATATATCTGGTGTTATTTTATACTGACAATGTGATAACTAAATATGTGACAGCCTTAATAGTTTTAAAAAATGTGGCATACAGAACAGAAACACTGTGGCTGGGATTTGAGCCCAGAAGCCTCTTGCTGGGAAGTAACAGTTCTGCACTGCACCACTGACAATGTGGTACGCATGCCTGTAACTAGCTAAAATTAAATAACTAGTAACTATAGCTAAAAGCAAATGTGGTATATCTCAGCACAGAAAGGCCCTGGTAAGGATCTGAACCCAAAAACGTCCTGCTGTCAGAGGACAGGACTAATCGACTAATTGTAGCACCATGCAGAAAGACACATTTGTAAGTAACTATAACTATCTATAGCTTTAAAAAAAAGTGTGAGATGCAAATCTAAGCAAAAAAAAAGGCCCTGATCAGGACTTTACCTGGAACCTTGGTGCTGTAACCCAACAGTGCTAACCATTGCATGGTGATTTGAGTATTTAACTTTCATGTCACAAAGGTTTGGATCAGGGAGTGTAACTAGTGTGTTATTTTATACTGACAATGATATATGTAAATATGCAAGTAAAAAATAAAATAAACAAAATAAATGTGGCATGCAAATCTGATAAAAGAGGCAAAAGGGGCAACAGATGTATGCCCCCTTAATTTTCATGTCAAAGGCTTGTATCAAGAAATTTTAACACATTTATGTATTTTACATTGACAGCGAGATACCTTAATATGTAACAGTTTTAATAGCAAAATAATAATTATAAAATGAAACTGGCACAATAAGGCTCATGCTTGAAACTAACTAAAAGTAAATGACTGGTAACTACAGGTAAAAAAAAAGTTGGACGTTGGTGTCAAGTGCAGACACAAACAAAACAAAGAAAAACCAATTCACATGGGAGGACCATATGTTAAGTTTAATTGTTTCCGGAACATCAATTCCATACTGTTTATAGCTTTTATGATAGTCTATCTATAGTTGAGCAAGTGTAGGTGTCATTAGACTCATTTTACTTGGGCACATGCCCCAGTATCGATCTGCCGTGCCCCAGTCAAATCAGACATTCGAGTTTTCGAGCTCCTATTTGGCAGTGGATTAGTTTGATAATAATGTGAAAATAATATGGGCAGCAAGGTGGTGCAGTGGTTAGCACCATTGCCTCACAGCAAGAAGGTTCTGGGTTCAGGCCCCGCCCGGGACCTTTCTGTGTGGAGTTTGCATGTTCTTCCCGTGCTTGCGTGGGTTCTCTCTGGGTACTCCGGCTTCCTCCCACAGACCAAAGACATGCAGCTTAGGTTGATTGGTGTCTCTAAATTGCCCATAGGAGTGCGTGTGTGGTTGTTCGTCTCTGTGTTAGCCCTGCGATGGATTGGCGACCTGTCCAGGGTGTACCCCGCCTTCGCCCGATTGCCGGCCGGGATTGGCTCCAGCCCCCTCATGACCTCGTTCAGGGATTAAGCGGTAGAAAATGAATGAATGAAAATAATTGATTTGTTGGTCTAA
Organism: Monopterus albus; assembly: GCF_001952655.1. Taxonomy (NCBI): domain Eukaryota; kingdom Metazoa; phylum Chordata; class Actinopteri; order Synbranchiformes; family Synbranchidae; genus Monopterus; species Monopterus albus. The sequence continues at coordinate 3,784 of NW_018128257.1, read as the reverse complement.
TCTCGAATGTCAAAGCAAAATACAAGCTGTGGTGGAGCAATCAGGGTTCACTGCGCATGCTTGTCTTGCAAGGCATAGCTGATGCAATGCAGCAATCCATGTATTGGTGCATGAAACAAAAGAAAGGAATGGACTGAGGTACAATATGTGACAGTGACTACATTCAGTTTTTTAATAACAGTGATGATCTTATTTTGACTTAAACATTATTGGCTCCTGTAGATGGCCATAAGAAAATTCTTTAGAGGCGGCTGAGACAGGGAAGACGCTCAGAGAGATGAGGGTGAGCGAGGTAAGACCGGACTATCGATATGTTATGTGGCCTTATGAAAAAAATGATTAGACTGTACTTTTTTACATTAACCCTTGTGTTGTGTTCACTTTTTGGACCGGAGGTGTCTGCACCAATACTCTGCACACCGACATTTCCTCTCAGTACTGTATTAAAACACACACCTACATTAAGCCAGAAAGCTATCAAAATGTCAAAACAGCAGAGTACCAGGACCATGAAAGCCGGGAATTTGTCAAAAGTAATAAAACAGCAGAGTACCAGGGCCACGAAAGCCAGAAAGCTGTCAAAAGAACAGAGTACCGGGGCCACAAAAGCCTTATTTTACTGAGGAAGGTGCGCGGCAGCCAAAATTCTGGTTTAATGGGGTCCTCCCCTTCCTCAGTAAATGAGGTTTCCCGTTTTTCACAGCAACACTCCTCACGATTTCTGAAACCCAGTTTTCGGAAATGTAGTCCTCCAGAGCTAAGACCCCGACTCACCCCAGGCACGTTGCACGCCCAGAGGGTTTCTCCAATCGGCGTTTGTTATCTGGTTTCCTGCCTCCTAATGGTGATTTTTCACACTTTGAAGCTTTTTCCTCCCTTGCACACGGCAGCGTGTGACTGACTGACTGGCACCTGTTTTCCACCATCAGAGGCTCCTCCAGCCTGCGGATTTGCCTCCATGGCCGGGAGGGTCCCCGGTCCCCTTCCTTCACATTCCTCCCATGCTGCCCGACTGGTAGTGAGACCGAGAAGGGCTGTCTGCCCCCGAGGTCCTTACAACGAAGCCCCAGACATGTTGCCCACCTAGAGCGGGTCTCCAATCGGCCTTTGTTATGTTTTCCTGCCTCCTAATGGTGATTTTTCACACTTTGAAGCTTTTTCCTGCCCCGCCCCCCACCTCCCAATGGCGGGCCTCCAGTGACGTTTCTCGATCTGCTGGCCCTGAGCTTCGCCGACCGAGCTCGGCAGGTGCGAATGCCTCGTGTTGCCCACCTACGCAAACCCCAGTGGCCGGGCCGGGCAGGCGACTGCGCCGGCCGGCTGCCCAAGGCAGGCTACCTGGTTGGTCTTGCCAGTAGCATATGCTTGTCTCAAAGATTAAGCCACGCAAGTCTAAGTACACACGGCCGGTACAGTAAAACTCCGGATGGCTCATTAAATCAGTTCTGGTTCCTTTGATTGCTCTCACGTTTCTTGGATAACTGTGGCAATTCTAGAGCTAATACATGCCAGCGAGCGCTGACCTCCGAGGATGGGTGCATTTATCATTCATTTATTCAACTCGGTGGGCAAGGGGCGGCCACACAGTATGGGAGGATCCCCTTGGTGGGACCTCTCCTCACCGCTGGTTGGCGGCGGTGGGGGGCATGTGAGAGCAAGCCCAGAGGCCCGGTCCTCAACAACCTAAGAGATGGGCGAACGCCTTTTGGAAGGGTGGGGTGATGTTCTATGTCGCCCCTGGCCGATCGAAAGGGAGTCAGGTTCAGATCCCCAAATCTGGAGTGGCAGAGACGGGCGCCGCGAGGCGTCCAGTGCGGAAATGCAAACGATCCCAGAGAAGCTAGCGGGAACCCTGGGGGGAGTT
>NW_018128257.1:1047-1506 GCF_001952655.1 Monopterus albus | reverse complement strand
CTCTCCCTCCCACCCCGAGGTTGTTTAGGAATGCAGCCTAAAGCAGGTGGTAAACTCCATCTAAGGCTAAATACTGGCACGAGACCAATAGCAAACAAGTACCTTAAGGGAAAATTGAAAAGAACTTTGAGAGTTTAAGAGGGCGTGAAGCCATTGAGGGGTAAATGGGTGGGGTCCGCGCAGTCTGCCTGGGGGATTCAACTCGGTGGGCAAGGGGCGGCCACACAGTATGGGAGGATCCCCTTGGTGGGACCTCTCCTCACCGCTGGTTGGCGGCGGTGGGGGGCATGTGAGAGCAAGCCCAGAGGCCCGGTCCTCAACAACCTAAGAGATGAGCGAACGCCTTTTGGAAGGGTGGGGTGATGTTCTATGTCGCCCCTGGCCGATCGAAAGGGAGTCAGGTTCAGATCCCCAAATCTGGAGTGGCAGAGACAGGCGCCGCGCGGCGTCCAGTGCGGA
>NW_018128257.1:0-950 GCF_001952655.1 Monopterus albus | reverse complement strand
GCCCACGCTGCTCCTGCTGGCTTCCAGGCTGTGGGTCACCCCGAAGCGGGCTGTGCTGTCCGTCCGTGCAGTTCTCCAATGCTAGTCTGGGCCTCGTCCTGATCAGACCCCATGCTGGCCTACCCCTCTGACACCAGCGGCATACTCACGCGTCCTGCCCAGAGGGCCGGTGAGCTCAATGGGGTACGCTCACGGAGGAGGACAGCCCTGTCTGGTCTATGTGGACCTGGCCCCCACCCATTTGGAACCTGGCACTAAGTGTGGTCGTGGTGGCTCTGCCCTGGTCATTCTTCCACGCACCTCTGGGTACCCAACTCTCCCGTCTATGCCGAGGGTGGGAGGGGGGTTCAATGTCTCTTCCCTGGCTCTGACCCTGTGCGGGCTTAGCCAGATGGAGCGCCCAGAGGTTGTTTCATTGCCGTTTCCCTCCCTGTCTTCTAACCCTGGCCTCCCACTTGAAACCATGTGAGAATTCTTAGCGGTGGATCAATGTGTTGATGAAGAACGCAGCTAGCTGCGAGAACTAATGTGAATTGCAGGACACATTGATCATTGACACTTTGAACGCACCTTGCACCCCCGGGTACCTCCCGGGGCTATGCCTGTCTGAGGGTCACATTGTCATCAATCGGGGGGAAAAGATGCCCCGCGCATCCTCCCCACGGCTGGTGCAGTCACAGGCACCCGATGCCTTCATCCCCCCAGCACAGACTGTGGGAACGCCTGTTGCAGGCACGTGCAAGCGCGAGATGCCTGTCCCTGGGCCCTCCTCCCCCCGTCAGCCTTCCTCCCTTCCCCTTCACACTCTCCAGCTGCCAGCTGGGGTTGAGGAGCACCCCGGTGGGCCCTGCACAATTCAAGCGCCCGGTGTACGCCTCGTCTCCATGCTGACCGTGTTATGCATGCGACAAGCCTGGCCGGGAGTGTAAGTGATGGGTTTTTGGGTGGAC
>NW_018128256.1:386962-387378 GCF_001952655.1 Monopterus albus | reverse complement strand
CGTCTGACTCCAGATCAGAAGGCTGTGCGTTCGAATCACGCCTGGGTCAATGTTTAACCGAGTATCTGTATCTCTGGTGGTAGAATGGTTTGACCTGTCTGTTTTTGGACAAGACACTGCAGTTGCATAGCACTGGTTAACAGTGTTGTTCTCAATAATTAATGTCTGCATGTGGATTAATCTAGTTCTTGTTAAAATGCTAGCTGTGTCTTGGTGAAAGACCGAACATATAGTCTGAAGATATAGTATATCTGTCTATTCTTGGTGAAAGACTGAAGATGCAGTATATCCGCCTAGCATTAATCCTGTGCCAAGCTGAGCTGGAAATACGATATGCGGTCCTGATCTGACTGGTGTTCCCTGATGAGAGTGTGACCCCCTGGTTTCAGTCGCAGTTGTGAACAGTCCCACACCTC
>NW_018128256.1:366861-385102 GCF_001952655.1 Monopterus albus | reverse complement strand
TTATGTATTAGAAATGTTTAGTGGAGATAGGATGTCTAGTTAGACTGTTAAATGCTTAGGCATGCTTATGAGTTTCTATAGGGTACATCTGGTCAAGGATAACTAGAGAGAAGAGTTGATGACTGACAGGGTGTTTAATATTATTATTACAACGTGTATAACTGTAGCCTTAGCCATAATATGTTCTTATGTTTAAGTCACGACATGTTCTAGAAGCCTGTGAGAATGTTTTTAGCTACACACCACTTAATCAACAGACACACACACACGCACATTGATTTGCTTCATGTTTTGACTACTGCTATGGCCAGCTGCAAAGCTGGCAACAGAGACGTCTCGGTTGACGTTTCTGTGTAGTATGGGGCTAGCCCAACTGAGGGGATATAATGTATAGGCCTGGTGGGTTCAGGGTCTTTCATCTTACATCTGCCTGCGAGCAGTATGGAGGTGCAAGATACCTGAGCGTTTAATGTTATTTTTGCCTGTGATCCTTTGAATAAATCAGCACTGTTTTGAAGTTACTTGGACTGTCTCGTCTCTCAGAGTTAGCAATGTAACAAGAACCATAGTCCTACACAGTATATCTGTCTAGTCTTTCTTGGTGAAAGACTGAAGATACAGTATATCTGCCTAGTAAACACCTGTACATGCGTGGTTTCCTCATGTATTTCACCTATGGCAGATTTTTTTGTGCTTAATGTTAGCATTATGTTTTTTAACCTTTCATGACCTTGTGGCACAATGGTAGCGCGTCTGACTCCATATCAGAAAGCTGCGTGTTCAAATCACACCAGGGTCAGTGTGTAATGGGGTGCCTATGGTTCAGTTAGAAATTTCCCCAAGAGATTTAATCTTTTTTTTGTTCAAATTTTAGCTATTTCTTGTTTAAAGACTGAATATATTGTTTGAACATATATCTGCCTAATAAATACCTGCACATGTGGAGGTGGCGGGTGGGTTGATTTTGTATTTCACTTACAGCAGATTTCTTTTTTTTTTTAATTGTAATGTACTGTTACCTTGTCATTTTGAGCACAATGGAGTTAAATTAACCATAGAGGTGCAGAGACATATTCCCTGCATGCGGATGATACTCTCCTTAAATTGGCTTGTAGACCCTGGGACTACAAACGAGGGCCCTTTTCACCAGAACCTCTGGCCTCACACTAATCCTTAATGTCATAGTCTGCCTTTGAAGACCTTTTGATGTCATGCTGCCATTCATTTGATAGGAATTCCCTCTGTGGCCACACTGCTGTCTTTCTTAGGGTCATTGAACCAAGACACTTTACTCAGTGCATTGTAGATGTGATGATGGAAAACATTTAATGTCAGGGCTTCTTTCTTAGCTAAATTCATTAACATATAAGGATGTTCCTGGTCACCAAGTCTTATGGGGGTTGCTGTCCCTGCCAGGGCTCCATCAAACCCTCTGCCTCTGAGGGTCGTTTAAATTCACAGAGGCTCCACTGGTTCTGTTTCCCAAGAAACAGCAGAGGGATGGTGGGAATCAAGGAATGCAGGACTCCAGTGGTTGCATTCTCGTTTGCTGAGAGATCCATTCATGTCTTCATTTAATGAGAGACAACAGCTAAATAATGCCAAGAAACGTGACCTACTGCAGCCTGACTCAGTTAGAAACAGGTTTTTAGCAAGTTGTTTTTATGTGTAAAACAAACAAAAAGAAGATAGAGTAAAAATGATTTAGTTCATTTACTAAAATCTGAGGAAGTAAATGTTAATGAAAACATTATAAAACAATTGATGCTGTAACATTGTATTAAGTTACCGATCAAACATAGCTTTATATATCTGTGTAACAATACATGATACAACATTTTTAGTCTTGGTAACAAAAGTTAACAGGCAACCAGCTTGCAGAGCTGAACTTTATTTTGCCATCACCATGTGGTTCAAAGTAGCCACGTGTCCTTATTGTGAAATTGTACCTTTTCTGTCAGCAGTCATAGTTTTTGTTCCCAGAGACTTAACTGGGCCAAAATGTGACATTTTTTTCTTTGAATTCTTTTTTTCATTTTCTGTTTTTGGTTAAGTTTGACTCTGTTTTCCCCTTTATTTTAGAACAAGTATGTGATGTGTTGGCAAATGGTGAGTCTTCCTTACAACAACTGGTGGGTGGTGGGGAATGTTTTTGACCAGTAGGCTGGATGTACTTTATGTACTTGATGTGAATGCCACTTTACAACAGATCTGTGTTTTCTATGTGGTAGGTTTTAGTGTATGCTTTATATTTATAAATGTTTTCTGTATTTTAATATATTTTTCATATCCAGTGTTTAGTCTGTGTGTGTTCTGTGTTTCATCTGGCTGCCAGGCAAATTTCCCTTTTGGGAAAATTAAGTTAAAGTCAAGAAAACAGTGTCCCCACAAGGTCTATTTAGCAGCTGGGCTTAAGTTTCTTTCATAGCACATGATCTTCATCTGCAGCTAGACTTGTACGAATGTCGCTTTGTCTTCTCGTCCACACTGACATAAATGCTGAGGTTTGGAGTTCCTTCTTGACCTTGGGAACAGCAGGTGAGAAATCAGTCTCATTATAAGGTCTGTTTAGTGGCGTTTCTCAGGCTTCCAGTCACATGGGCTGATCTTCATAAGCAGATGGAATGGTTATGGTATTGTGGTTGGTCAGGTTTCCATTTTATTAAAACATTTTAATGACTTCCTGTCCATAAAAGCTGAAGGTATTATTAAACAGACACTTGGTGCTTTTTAGGTCACAAACCTTTTCACTGATTTCTGACTTTCTGCAGTGTGTCAAGTCAAGTCAAGTTTATTTATATAGCACAGCTAAAATCAACAAGAAGTTGACCAAAGTGCTTTACAAAAAAACAGAAGATAAAAGATACATCACCATGAACTATAAAGAGCATGGTGACCTCTTGACTAGAAAACAAAAAGTACAAGCAGTTTGAACCAGACTGGAAAGAAAACAATAAAACTTAGCACTGGTTAAAAACTAGAAAATAAAAATAAAAATAAGTTTTAAGAACGACTTTTAAAAACCAAGAGTCGATGCCATCTGAATATGGAGAGGAAGGTTATTCCACATAGTAGGGGCCACAAAAGAAAAGGCACTCCCACCTCTAAATTTTAGTTGGACCTTTGGGATTACTAGAAGCATCTGGTCCCTAGATCTAAGCGCTCTAGTGGGAACATAGGGATGTTCGAGCATGTAAGAGGGAGCGGTACCATTTAAGGCAGAAGAAATATTTTTAAATGAATCTGGAAATGTACTGGGAGCCAAAGGAGTGAAGTGAGAACGGGTGTAATGTGCTTACGTTTGTGAGTACCTGTCAACAAACGGGCTGCTGCGTTTTGGACAGATTGTAAATGGTCTACGGACGATTGCTTTACACCCACATAAAGGGTGTTACAATAGTCAGTATGACGAGAAATAAAAGCATGTACAAGTTATTCAAAATTATTCAAAATTATTAAATCTCACAAACTGTTTAACCTTCAACAGAGGTTGACAAAATCCAGCTTTAACAACACAGTAAACCTGTGTGTTCAAATTTAAGCTATAGTCCAGAGTAACACGCAGGTTTTGACAGTAGGTTTAGTAAAAAGCTCTGAATGCTCTAAGTCAGTATTCTGGGCTTCACAACCTCCACTAGGAATTCAGTCTTTGCTTCATTACCTGAATTTATTGTAAAATAAAAATTAAATCAAATAAATATTCAGCAGAAAATGTATAAATATCATGGCCTTATCCTCTGTGTCTGTATTTGTCAAATTTTAGACTGCTGACCAAAGAAACTAAAAATCTTGGCGCTTGTGAATGAGGCAGTACTTTTCCTTCGTGCACATTTTTCTCTCCAATCACTTCCTCTCCATTCATATGCATATGATGACACACTACAGCAACCCTCTGTTTTTTTTTTCCTGTTCCCAAACAAACCTATTTAGCAAGTGCCGATTCTCACGTAAGAGCAGCAGGAAACAAAACAGCACAAAAAAAAAAGGTTTCCAATGTGGAGAAGGGGGGCAGGGGCTCCCATTCAGAATATGACAACCATGTTTTAAATTACGTCAAATCCAGCACCCCCCTCCCTCTGCAGGAATGTCTTCTTTTAGCACAGAGGAATTTTATTGCCCTGCCTTACCTCTGTTGGGGTGACACTGGGTGACAGACCTGTGCTGACCCCATTAGGGGAATGCGCTCAGCTCACCACCTAGATGCACATTGTGACTCTGTTAGACATCACAAGCTGTTGTGTTGGGGCATTTTTGTGTCTCAGAACAAAGCGCGAAAGAGAGATGCCTCCTCTGAAATGGTTCAATCTGCTCCCTTTTGTGATGCAAGTGGGGGTCAGCTTTGTTTGAAACCAACTTTTAAAGCACATACATACTTGTGTCTTGTAATTAGGTTAGCCGTTCCCCTCTGTCTGGACCCGCTGATCGCTCGGTCTTTGCTGGGGACTATTTTCACTTGGCAAAATTATACAAATTAGAATCACATGTAAGAGCTATGCATTCATTTTCTTTCCTGAGTACCAGCTACCCAAACCAGAGGCACGCACACTCTGTAATTGAAGACTTTTGCAACAATGGGTTTTCACCACAAATATAATTTTTGTTTTTCTTGTCTGCTGTTTGAAAATATCTGGAAAAATCATTTGCTTCTATGACAGAGATGCTGCTGAAGAATACAAGAGCTCTGACAAAACTCATTGTCCTTTGAGAAACATTCCAGATGTCTACTGTGGCCTCGGTTTATACTTAAAATATAAGCAGTGGTGGAAGAAGAATTAAGATCCTTTGCTAAAGTAAAAACCAACAGCACAATAAAAAAACACTACATACCATCTATCTAGCTATACCTGAGATGATATAATTAAGTGTGCTATTTTAACCTCAAACAAATGAAGATGTGACAGAAATATGACACAAATATGGTTTCACATATGAGTCTGCCACAGTTTTTAACTCTTAAGTGGACTTGTTATGGTCACGTTTCATAAATTACTGGTGTTTCCATTGCAGTCTTTTCAAAAGTAAAAGTACAGTTTTTAATGTACATTTTCACTGTGTGAATAAAAACATCTGGATGGAAATGACTGATAAACATCTGACATGTGACAAGGGGTCCCAACAGACACCGCTCATCCCACCAGTTTACATAAAACACTGATAAAACTAGAATTGCCACTTTGCAGTTGTATGCATCCGCACACCAGTCAAATTCACTGGAACAGAACAGACATGAAGTCACTGTGACCTTGGCCTTTTGACCTTTGACCACCAAAATCTAATCAGTTCATCCTCGAGTCCAAGTGGACACTTGTGGCAAATTTGAAGAAATTCCCTCAAGATGTTCACAAGAATGAGATGGACAGACAAAATACCATGCCTCTGGTCGCGACTATCACCAGTGCAGAGCCATAATAACTAGTAACTGTGGCTGTCACATAAATGTAGTGAAGTTAAAAGTACAATATTTCCAGTCTACAGCTCAATATTATGGTAGCAGAGGCATAAAACAGCCTAAAATACTGAAGTAGAGTAGTTGAGTAAAGGTAATGAAGTACCTTCCATTGCATGTGACAAATGAGAGTAGGAAAGGAGTTTTATAAGACCAGCATCAAACATGGGAAACAGAGGAGCCCCGTTGTTTGGTGTGCACTCTATTAAAATGTAATGACACAGCAACCTTGTCAGGCTTTTTACAGTGAAACAGGACTTCCATTTTGTCCCACTCCCACTTTTCTTGAGTGATGGACATTAAGTGAAAAGAGAGTTGTTATCAAACCTGTGTAAGGAGAAAACATCTGTGCTCTCAAGCCATACCTCCCCAAAACCTCTTCACCAAAAAGAAACAATACAGGCTTTCCTTATAATCACTTGAGTAAAATGTTTTATGACGGTATCATCACAGAAATTCAATTTTGCTGCACAGGCCTGTTTTCAATTTGCTGCATGTGATTCACTGCCAGTTTTAACAACACCCTATTTGTCTGGATCTGTGGTTGCGAGGAAGACCAGATGTTGGACTCCGAGGCCAGAAGAAGGAAGTCAAACGGTCTGTGTGTCTGCAGCGGGTCAAAGATGAACAGGATGTTGATAAACTAACAAACCAGGAAACCTTGACTCCTAAAAAATCACTCTTGCTTGTCCTCATCTTTCCTCTGGCCCTTCCCCATCCCCTCTTTAAATCTTACTTTTTTGTTCTACACCTTTGGGCCCTCATTTATTTCCCCATCATCTTGCCTCTAATTAAACCCATCTCATAGTTCCTCTCAACTTCTCTCTGCCTGTCTGTCCCTCTCCCATGGCAGTGAAGCTGCGAGGCGTGCAGGTGTGCCAGTTAATCAGGCTTCCTTATCTGTAGGCTTCACACCTATAGTCTGAACAGCTGAGCCCAGTGTGGGAGCTTTTGAAGGAGCCTAAGTCACAATCATGCCATCACAGAGGGGGAGTGAAGAAGGGGAAACAGAGCAAAAGGAACAGAATGCCTTGGCTCAGACCTTACTGTGCCCAGTGTTGTGGAAAATTATTTTGATTAAAACTGTGACATGTGATCCTGTGTCTTCCATGTGCAAGTGAAAGCACAGACCCAGCTGCTCGGGGCTCAGTCAGTCTGACAGTTCATTCTCAAAGGTCCAAACCTGGACGGTCTTGCTCTGGGTTGTTTACAGTGAAGAGGTGAATGTGGGGCTTGTCAACAAAACTCTAGAGGGGAGAACTCGCAGCCCAAGAACTTTGGTTTTGTTTGTCAAAATCTGTTGAGACATCTGGGTTAACACTTGGCCAGATTTTGTTGAAGAGTAGCCACTTATAGATGTTCACACTGATATGAACCTTGTTTTAACATCATTATATTTAAACATAAAACACGTGATATGTTTGCAGAGCTGTGTTTGATTCTCAGTTCTTTCAGGTAAATCCAAGTCAAATCACAAGCCCACATTTATATATAAGCCATGCAAGGTGCCAGGTAGAGCTGGGAATCGAACCCCAAAAGCTGCAATTAATGAATGATCCACTCCACCTGTGACTCCACAGATGTGACAGCTGTAGATTTGCCAAGCTGCAGACTGAGCTTGTTTTTTATTTGTTCAGCATTGTCACATTTTCAGAACCAGAGGGATGACATGAAGCGACATGTCCCGCTTGTAACCTAGACATCCAGCTGTCACTGCTCACCAGGTGCCCTGTCACTGTTTGGGCAGTTTTGACGACATCTCTTGAATATAAACAGAACAGATCCATTCCTTGCCACACTGCGTGGCGTGGCGTATGCGTGGAGCTGTTACAGTCATGCCTCACTGACTTTGACTCTTTCTTTTGGCTTTGACTCAACCTGAAAGCTAAAGTTTGTAGTTTGTGCACTTCAGTACTTTAATGTTTTAGTCCAATTCCTATGTTTTCTTGTTTTTCTCCCATCTGTAAAACACTTTAAACTAATGTTTTCAAAAATACTGTATAATGTTTACTTAATAGTCTGGTTAATGACACAGAAGCAAAGATGCTTATTTGCATGTCTTATTTAATTGGTTTCCTTTAAACAGAAAATTGAATTGTGTATGAATAAGAGCTCCCTGACCATCAGCTGGATGGCCTCTCAGCTGGACAGCTGTGAGACTAGTTTGAGCTCCTTCTGTATGTTCCCTGTTTGTACTAAATAGCCTCCGAGCCAGACCTCTGACCTCTCTGTTCAAAAACACTCAGCAAAATAAAATCAAATTATCAGAGTCTTTACATATTAACAGATTAGAGCAATATTAATTGAAGTAAAGATATTAAAGAAGATCAAGATCAAGGTTCACAGATTTTTATTGTCAATTCACTAAGTGTGCAGGACATACAGAAAATCGAAATACCTAGTATGCCATACCATTTAGGAAACTAAAATAGAATAAGAGTAGAGTAAAAATAGACTAAAAAGAATAAGAAAACTAAGTCAAAATGATTAGGATAAAGCTGAAGGGTACAGCCTAATAGGCTATGGCTCAAACCCGGTACAATCAGTTTGAGTCATAGCCTAGAACCAAGCATTTGAAGTGTGTTTTATTTATCCCATGTACTTTTCTCTCTGCCCAGGCAGGTTAACACACTGTGTCAGATGCTACGCGGTCCTGCGTGGATCCAGTTTAGAAAACCCGCACCCACCCCGCACTGGCAAAGCTCCGTATCGGACCTGATCCACTACCCGCATTTATGAAATCCGGATCCGTAATTAAAATGGACTTTAGGACACACCGTCTCTACTGAACCTAAACTGCTCAAATGTCAACAAAAACTAAAACCATGGGGGTGTTCTAAAACTTTGGACCAGTGGTGTAAACACAGCTTAGTGAGGACTGTCGGTGCTGAAGCGATAGAAATATAAGGCTATTTATATATTTCCCGTTCATGTTGCGCAGCCTATCTTATCTTATCCAGGCCTGGGATGCGGTTTGGGGGCTGGTTCCTCCTCCTCCGTCCCACCATGTGCTCAGGCTCGGGCAGAGGGCGGAGTGATGGCCCACAGGGCTGGTCTTGCCGTTTATTATCCAGGGGAGCCCAGTGCCAAGTTGCGAGCGCGTCACACTGCAGCCCTGTCCGGCCAGCAGCGGCAGAGAGGATGTGCTACTAATATCACCTAAAGCTCCTAGAAACTCAGTCAACAGAAAACACTGACAAAGTATCGCAACTCGCTTCACTTGTTTTAATGAAACTACCTGGTCTCTTATTAGCAGAGACACAGTCTGCACATCCACTTTGATACGTTTTGAATGAGCCGGGTCACGCTTGCGTAAACGTTTTGGTTTCCCGATTTTTTCCCCTTTATTTCAATTTTACGTTTGGATAAAGTTTTTCTCTATCATTAACACCCGTGATGGCTGTCCTATCACTGGCGTGTCTGCTTGTAGGATTTGTATTGACTTCAGCTGATAAGGTAAGTGTTTGTATCGCTTCACAGCTGCATTCACAGCATTTTACACTCAAATGTGCGCATTTAGTCTCAGGAACCGACCTCGTTCATGTGAAATAAATCCATCGGTAAGGAGGAAAAGTGGGCCGACACAGCAACAGGTCTTTACTCTGTCAAATTCTTCACGTTTGGCTGTGTAAATGCGCACACTGCTTCTTCTGCCAAACACATGTTGACACGGCGCACGCACGATTTAGCTTGTTACACAAGACGTGCAAAATAATGGCATTTTGTGAAGCTTTTGCAGGGTGGCAGTGTTTCTGCTGCTGCTGGACACCTCACACTCTCAGGCTGTGATTTCCTTTTGTTAGTACCTTATTTAACGAGCTCTTTTTCTCCCACAGGCTGGCGAGGTAGATAGAGAGGGTAAGTCCCGTTTCTTTCTTGCTCATCTTGTTAATAATTAGATGGAAATAGTGAGAAAGGCAGAGAGGCTTTCCTCTGGCCACTGAAGAAACTCAGGAGGACAACTCGGTGCACTGAGATCGAAATGGGAGGGGAGTTTGTGTGTGAGGGGCTCTGTAATATAACCCGTCCTTCTCTATCACCCCACCATTCCCCCTACACACACACACACACACACACACACACACACACACACACACTTCTATTACATGACTGAACTGCTTCAAGGGCTTTGTTATACAGGAAAGAAAACTCCACTTCCAAATCCTGCACATCTGTTATTCATTCTGGGGTTAAGAAACAAGTGAGCTGCAACAGTGTCCACGTAGGATCCGTTTACACCCACCAATATCTAGTGAACACCTCAAGGGCCCTCACACAGCAGGATGACAGTTGGCAGCTGAGCCCCAAGCGGGATGTGGTTGAGAATTTGTGGTCGCCTGTATTCTACCACTGGTGGCTCTGCTTGGCCATCATCAGCCTTGTAAAGCAGTTAGTTCATCTATTGAATGTTGAATGCATTTATTTAAACACTTTATTTCTTTTAATGTTTCACTTCAATCTTTTCTTGTTCCAAGAACCACTTGTATGAACAGACTTTTTTTTAGTGGTATAGGAATGATTTTAGGATCATTTTAAACATCTAGTTCATTTGCTCCACTCCCACTTAGTGGATGTTTTGGCAAACTTGTTGCACTTTCTTGTTGATTTATTCTTTTCACACAAAAAACATCAGGTGAAAATGCATCACCAGAGGCTCCATGTTGGCCACAGCTATACATGTGTGTGCACCAAACACTCCCTCGTTTGGTGTTTGATGAAGTTGGTTGACTTGAGATCGTGCCATCAACACAGCTCTGATGCATTGAGGCATGGGCTCCACAAGGTCTCTGCAGGTGTCCTCTGGTATCTGGCACCAAGATGTTAGCAGCAGGTCCTTTAAGTCCTGGAAGTTGTGTGGTGGTACCCCCATGGATCAGACTTGTTTGTCCAACACATCCCACAGATGCTTGAGTAGATTGAGATCTGGGGACTTTGGAGGCCAAGTCAGCACCTTGAACTCTTTGTCATGGTACCTCCTACCATTCCTGAAGAGTTGTTTTGATTTGACAGGTAACTTTATCTTGCTGAAAGAGGCCCCTGCTATCAGGGAGTACCACTGGTCTGCAACAGTGTTTAGGTAGATGATGCATGTCAAGGTAACACCCACATAAATGGCACAACCTAAGGTTTCTCACCAGAACATTGCTCAGAGCATCAGACTGCCTCTGCGTGCTCGTGTTCTTTCTATACTGCTTCCTGCTGCCATCTTTTCTCCAGGTAAATGGAGCACGCTCACCTGGCAGATTCATCAGACCAGGCCACCTTCTTCCATTGCTCCACTGTCCAGTTCTGATACATACGTGTCCACTGTAGGCGTTGTCAGTAGTGGACAAGGTCAGCATGTGTACTCTGACTGGTCTGTGCCTATGTAGCCCCATACAAAGTAAGCTGCAGTGCGCCGTGTGTTCTCCCATTGGTCTGTTATAACCAGCATTATGGTTTTCAGCACTCTGTGCTACACTAGCTCTTCTTGGGATTGGACCCTACAGTAGCTTTCCTCCCCACACAACCTTTGCTCCCCATGTGCATCATTGAGCCTTGGGCGTACATGACCTTGTCACCAGGTCACTGTTTGTCCTTTCACCACAGTTGGTAGGTACTAACAGAAAAACTGTGTACGACCTGCTGGTTTGGAGATGCTCTGACCCAGTCATCAGCCATCACAATCTGGCTCTTGTCAAAGTCACTCTTACTTTGTCTGTTTTTTCTGCTTCCAACGCGTCCACTTCAAGAACTGACTTGCGGCCCAATATCCCAAACACACTGACAGGTACTGTTGTAACAAGATAATCAGTGTTATTGACTTTATCTGCCAGTGGTTTTAATGTTGTGGCTGATCAGTGTATGATTCAAGTCCTTTTCATACTCCGTGTGGCAGCATGTGCAGACTTTAGTTTCTCCACTCAGATTATCTAGGTTTTTCCTTTAATATGTCGCTTATTAACATCTTAAATCATTAGGTTGCCACTGTGCGTTGAGACGATGAACAGTTTTTTTTCTTGGTCTTTTCCTGATGATGTCCACTAGGTGCTTAACACTGCAACTTTGGTATTGAAAAAAACTGTCCATTTACTAATTAAACTTTAGAACGGCTGTTAGTGAACTACTTTGCTTTTTTTGACCAGTTTTTCTTCTTTCTGTGGATGACTGGCCAAACACATGTTGCAGTGGAATATATTTCTGCTGCTAGCAATTTAAGGCCTCTACAATAAATGTCAGGATTTGGTTTCCAACCCTCACAATCAAAGGAGCAGAGCGTCTTTGGAGAGCTGCCACTTTTCACCGGTGTTCAACAATGATACAGCTGGAGAAATCACTCATAGCAGAGAGACCAGTCTGAATCCAGCCACAGTCAGTCTGCAAAACCAGTCCTCTTGCTGATCTGACTGGGCTGAGTGGACATTTGTAGAGGACACAGGTGTCATGGACCAGATATTAGTTGAAGGCCATTTAATCAGCCTTTATTCAACGAGTGTAATAAATTAAATGAAGCACTTTGCTTTTTACAGACAGTAAAGGCCATGTTAGACTTTAAAAACATGACAAGAAAGACAACAGAAAAGAAATTAAAAACAAAACTTCAGGTCCAAGTAACTACATGGATAGATAATCATACAGGTGGTTGACAATTGTTCCTGTAGAAAACCTAAAGTTAAATTAGGATTCAGGATTAATTATGCCACATTTAAAGTTAGCCAGACTAATGACCAAGGTTTTCTGGTTCTTTAAACATTTGCATTTTCCTTAACCTGTGACCAAACCTTTCACCAAATTTGACATAAATCTCTCTATCAAACATGCCAACAAACAAATGACTGATTGCTTGGCGGAGATAAATGTTAGTGTCTCTTCCAGAGATGGATATTTTCATCATGCAGCAATGAACTGCGTCCCCCATGAACACAGAGCTGCCATTGCAGCCATTTTAATTAAAATTTTAGTTCAAAACAACTAACTTGCTGCCTTTTTTCATTGAATTATTCTCAAGGTAAAAACTGTCAGTAACTTGATGTTGTAATATGCTGTCTGACATTCAAATAATTTATCTTTCATGTTTCAAAGTTAGTTGATCTTTATTTCAGTGGTTTTAGATCGTGATTGAATTTTCCATAATTAGTTCTAGTGCGTGACTTATGTAACCATGGATCTTAGATCTTTTCACTTGGGAAAATAAAAGAAGAGGTACTACATTCAGAAATGACAGTGTAGCATTGAAGGGTCCTTTTTTTTGATGAGAATGAAGGCCGTAAGCTGGCGGGCCTCGGAGCAGATGACCTTTTAGAATAATTTAATGGGTAGTTTTGAAATACTTCTGGCTTTTTACTGAATAGCACAGATGATTTCATATTTCACTCAGAACTGTGGGCAGTCATGGTTAAAATGTGGCCTCCAATGTCTGGGATGTATATGTTTTGGTTCTTTTTTTTGTTTTTGTTTTACAAAGTAAGTGGATTCCAATCCATGGTTCAAAATTTGAACTTACCTTTTCCCTCGAGCCTTGAACACCTAAAGTAAAGAAAATGTGTCCTTAAATATCAGGCTGTCTGAGGCTTATCAGATTTCATCTTCTCAGTACTTAATTCAATGACACTGCAAATGAATTTGAGGCAGAACAATTTGTCTAGATATGCTCCACTGCCATTTCATTTGTTAGGGTTGAAATAGGCTAGTGGGTCATAAAAGAATTTAAAGACCTTAAAAACATATGTTTTCAATCTTAGTCTGAGCAGTGGGATCCAACATAAACACATTATGATCTGCCAAAGGTACAACAGTTTTGCTAATTTGACGTGAGAAGTTTCTTGATTTCTTTTTGTCTGCGATCTTAAAAATGTGTTGTCACATACCTCTATGCACAAATCAGGACTTTGCAACATTTGAATGAAAAGATGTTTTATGGGGTTGTTTGAAAACTGTCGTGTGAAGTAGGTGAGTTTTGTTTTACGGCATTAAATTTTTGAAGTTGTAACCCTCAAATTGGCAATTGTTTATTTTATTAAATGAGATGGTGTGAAAGAGGTTGAATGTTTACAGCCTACAGAGAATTAACAAGTCAATCTGCGGCTCTGCTCGGCTTCATGGAGCTTTAGGCTGCGTTCACGCAGACGTTCGCTGTACGTTGGGGGGCTCCACGCAGGCGGCTGTGTTTACGGAGCCACTGTTCCATATACCGGTAGGACAATGAAATATGATCCAGGAGGAGCACATTTATGTGTCAAAGCTTATTAGATGCCAAAACACAGCACAGACATTTGTAATGCTCACAGACAGATTTATGGACTTGGGGTAAACCGCAGAAATACAGCATTCATTCAAAGTAATCTTTGCACTTGCATGTACATGAATGTCCAGAACCAGAACTACATGGTTAGTGACTATAGCTGGTGAATAAAGTAGAGCAATGTTTCCCTCAGTAGAGATCATGTGGATGTGCAAATAAGTATCTTTTGGTAACAAGTTCATGATGTCAGCTTTTACAGGTATGCCATGTTTGTTTCTGTGGCTTCCTGCTACAGCAAATGCACCTTAAGCAGCTATTTTGTCAGAAGAGCAACTGGTGTGTCTGTTTACTGTGATATGTGCCTGCCTTGAGCTTGGAGTTCTGAAACATCCTGTGTTTCCTTATCTGTTAATCTGTCAAAGTCAGTATGATCAAGCTGCTTCCATCCCTTCCATTTTGTCAGTGTCATCATCAAATTGGCATGTTTCTCCTCAAAAATCTGTCCACACGTCCACAGCATGCGCACTGTGGTTTGTCAAGCATGTCATTTCCTCAGACATGCAGTTTTAGTTTTACCACTGACACCTCTTTGAGTGTCTTCTAGGCAAAACCAACAAGATAATTACAAGGTTCACATGTTCATGTTAACATTTTTTCCAACCAGAAATCTTTTGAATGTGTCTGTCACTGCACCATTTGGAAAAGCAAACCAAGCCTGGGTGGAAATTTCATTTAAACGGAGAGTTTGATTTCCTTGTACAATCGAGTTGATCTCACATTAATGACCAATAGCCTGAGGGATGATATCGATTAACATCCAGTATATGATGCATATATTTATGTAATTTGGACACGTTAAAGGCACAGCTTATCAAAAACATCTGGAAGGGAGATTTTTCTTCTCTGCACTCTAACCGAAGTGCTTCAGTCTGCAGTTACACTGTCAGATCTAAAAACATCTGGGCTGGTGTGAGTCTTGATTAAAATTTTAGCTGTGCCTCTCTGTAATGGACAAAGTACCATGGACATATTTATGATGCCCCACTCATTTTAGAGAACAATGATTGCAAGGGCTCCTGGCAAATTGTCAGGTAAAGCTGGTAGTCCTGACTTTCACTCACTGTAGTGTATTGGAAACTATTCTCTACAGTCATTCATGTCAGTATAGTGGTAACTTCTGTTTTGTCTTAACTCTTCTACCATAACGTTGGTGTTTATGAAGCTCAGTGTTTCAATTTTTGGTGAAACTGTCATAAATCTATATTTATTATTGAGGTCATAGTTAAAGGTAGTGTTGTACTGGACTACATTATATTCAGAGGTGTTTCTATATTTTTGTCCTCCTCAGCTACATACAGTGGTGTGAAAAAGTGTTTGCCCCCTTACTGATTTCTTATCTTTTTGCATGTTTGTCACACTGTAATGTTTCAGATCGTCAAACAAATTTATATATTAGTCAAAGATAACACAAGTAAACACATCATGCAGTTTTTAAATGAAGGTTTTTATTATTAAGGGAAAACAAAATCCAAAACTACAAAGCCCTGTGTGAATAAGTGTTTGCCCCCTAAACCTAATAACTGGTTGGGCCACCCTTAGCAGCAACAACTGCAATCAAGCGTTTTCGATAACTTGCCATGAGTCTGCCACAGCGCTGTGGAGGAATTTTGGCCCACTCATCTTGGCAGAATTGTTGTAAGTCAGCCACATTGGAAGGTTTTCGGGCATGAACTGCCTTTTTAAGGTCATGCCACAGCATCTCAATTGGATTCAGGTCAGGACTTTGACTAGGCCACTCCAAAGTCTTCATTTTGTTTTTCTTCAGCCATTCAGAAGTGGACTTGCTGGTGTGCTTTGGATCATTGTCCTGCTGCAGAACCCAAGTTCGCTTCAGCTTGAGGTCACAAACGGATGGCCGGACATTCTCCTTCAGGATATTTTGGTACACAGCAGAATTCATGGTTCCACTTATCACAGCATGTCTTCCAGGGCCTGAAGCAGCAAAACAGCCCCAGACCATCACACTACCACCACCATATTTTACTGTTGGTATGATGTTCTTTTTCTGAAATGCGGTGTTACTTTTACGCCACACATAATGGGACACACACCTTCCAAAAAGTTCAACTTTTGTCTCGTCTGTCCACAGAGTATTATCCCAAAAGTCTTGGGGATCATCAAGATGTTTTCTGGCAAAACTGAGACGAGCCTTTATGTTCTTTTTGCTCAGCAGTGGTTTTCGTCTTGGAACTCTGCCATGCAAACCATTTTTGCCCAGTCTCTTTCTTATGGTGGAGTCATGAACACTCACCTTAACTGAGGCAAGTGAGGCCTGCAGTTCTTTGGATGTTGTTGTGGGGTCTTTTGTGACCTCTTGGATGAGTTGTCGCTGCGCTCTTGGGGTAATTTTGGTCGGCCGGCCACTCCTGGGAAGGTTCTCCACTGTTCCATGTTTTCGCCATTTGTGGATAATGGCTCTCACTGTGGTTCGCTGCAGTCCCAAAGCTTTAGAAATGGCTTTATAACCTTTTCCAAACTGATAGAGCTCAATTATTCTCTTTCTCATTTGGTTTTGAATTTCTTTGGATCTCGGCATGATGTCTAGCTTTTGAGGATCTTTTGGTCTACTTCACTTTGTCAGGCAGGTCCTATTTAAGTGATTTCTTGATTGCGAACAGGTGTGGCAGTAATCAGGCCTGGGTGTGGCTAGAGAAATTGAACTCAGGTGCGATAAACCAGTGTTTTGACAGGGGGGCAAACACTTGTTCACACAGGGCTATATAGTTTTGGATTTTGTTTTCCCTTAATAATAAAAACCTTCATTTAAAAACTGCATGATGTGTTTACTTGTGTTATCTTTGACTAATATATAAATTTTAAATATTTTGAGATTCATAGACAGAGATGTTAAGGCAGAAGTGTTGCACTGAATTGCATAAAATTGTACATGTGTACCTAATAAAGTGATGTGTGTGTGTGTGTGTGTGTGTGTGTGTATAAGTATATATGCACACACTGAAAGTGACTGGTTGGCGGAGGCATAAAACTGGGAGGCAGTAATTCTAGTTTTATTCTATTATGTAATCATGATGATAGTAAAAATTGTACTAAGGGCTCAGGAAAGACCAGTTACTAGGTTTTGTGCTGAAACGATTGATTAATCAATCTGTTGATAGGCCAAATAACAAACATTGTCAGGTTCTCAAATATGAGGGTTTCTTTTTTTGGTTTATATTATTGTAAGTTGTATAAGGATTTGGTCTATTGCACAGACGAAACTAATCATGTAAAGATGTTACCTCTGACCCTGGAAACTTGTAAATTAATTTTTTTAACAAAAACAATAGACTGATTGATTAATAATGAAAATAGTTACTATTTGCATTGAGCTACAAAGTTATGTGCATCAGATTCTCTTCATGTCACATGAAAGTTTGGAAAAGAGAAAGTAATTGCACTTTCCAAACCTGTGGTAGCGTGTTAACGTTTCTGCCTCATGTTGCCCTGAAATAAAAAAAGGCCCTGTTGTCTCTGTCTTGTTTTTCAGACCAGCTGAGAAGCCGGCTGAAGGAATATGGCCTGGTCACTCCCTTCAGCACTGACTCTCGTGGGCGCTACCTGTCGTACCTGCTCTCAGCCACTCACAAGCAGCGTGTCAAGAGAGAGGCTCTTTCTTCTGGTGAATCTGAACAGAGGCTTTTCTTCAACATCACTGCCTTCGGGAAGGAGTTCCACCTCCGTCTGCACCCCAACAACAGGCTGGTGGCACCAGGCGCGATGGTGGAGTGGCGTGATGAGGTCCAGGGCTTTGGGGACATCAGCAACAGCACGGGTGATGATGCCCCTGTGGGTGTCAGCCAGACCCAGTCCAGTGAGATGGAGAGGATACTTCGTCGTGAGCTGCTAAAGACAGACTGCACCTTTATCGGTGACATCACTGACGTCCCCGGAGCCTCAGTTGCTATTAACAACTGTGACGGACTGGTAAGTCTTCCTCGGCTACAAGGCTCCTTACTCCCCCACCCCCCCAGACCCTGTAGTTTTTTTACTTTCTTTGCAAATGTGCCATGACCTTATCAAGTGACACTATAGGGCTTTGGATGTCCATAACTCCTGGGTTTGGCCTTTCTTTACGTCGCCATTTTTACAGCATATTGTTTTTGAAGATATTCTTGAGGCGGGCAGATTTACAGGTTTTTGTACAGAAGTTTGTCATGGCTGAGTGGTCATCCATTGCACCCGCAAACCCAACGCATTCCCCCTCAATCTCTTCCCAACATAAAACGAGTTCCTTTTGTGCTCCACAAAAATCTGCAGTCCTAGCCTCCCCATGCCCCCTCATAAAACACTTGAACGGTAATTGGGGACTGACCTGGGCAAAAATCGGCTTTAGTCGGCCAGCAGAACATCTCTGCATTCAAGGAGAGACTCGGTTAGTCAAAACCAAAGACCTTCAAAGGTTCTCCACTAAAATGTTGCACTTTGACCTTTGAAAAGCAACAGAAAGACTATGCTGTACTTCTTTATTCCTGATGGGGAGTTGTCTGGTGTTGTTTTCTCTTTTTATTATTAGC
>NW_018128256.1:351321-366813 GCF_001952655.1 Monopterus albus | reverse complement strand
TACTGTCGGTAGAGCAGGCCGCCAGATATTGCATAAGTGTACTTTATTCCCTTAGAGGAAACAGGTGTGCTACTCCTGCACTGAATTTTTCTCCATCTGCAATGTGCTTGTTTCATCCATCCAACTGTCCAGAATCCAATTTAACAGCCACAAAACAGAAAAGCCTACAATCACCATACATCCCACCCCAACAGTCTCCTCATATTGATATATACTGTAGGTACAGATAGAATTAGTCCGAGTAACAGGAGTGTGTTTCTGTGTGAAATGTTGAATATAGTCTTTACAATTTGTCTTAAACAAAGATAATGGCAGTTCGACCTTTAAGTCACTCGTGCAGGACTCTGCCATTTCCTTTGGTGGGAGCAGGAGGAAACATTTATCACTTGGGCAGATTCAGTCTCTCCCAAGTCTTTCTTCTTTGAGACATTTATAGTCGAACCTCACAAGAGCTTCAGCCCTGAGAGGGGGCCACACAGGATGTGAGAGTTTTGCTTCGTAAATGCTCTTGTGGCAGGATGTCACTCTGAAGACGCCAACTGCCACCAAAGGTCAGTGGCTCTGCCCAGTGGGAGGATGAGTTGAGGCGATGAAATCACGCAATGTGTACTGGATTTAAATTCAGATTCAGAGTGTGAATTTAAAAGTCGCTACCTTTCCAGCCCAAATACTTTTTTCCCCCTTACTTCAGCACATGTTCAGAGTCGTGTTTGTCCCTTTACCCACTTTTCTCCTCTCTTTATCTAAGCTGTCAACTTCATCAGCAGACTTCATTTAACGTAAACTGCAGCAGTCAGCGCCCTGCTGCTGCAGCACATTCTGGACATAACGAGACATAAAAATATTTTTGTGTAAGATTAGAGATACAGTGAATGATACTACTAAACTAGTGAATATTTAGAATTTATTAGTGGTTGTTGAGATCTGACACCTAATCCATGCACAATAATTACATACATGTGCAAAACATAACACATGAAAGCCCACCATGATTTTCTTCCAGTGCTCTTCATTTACTTTAAACTGTGACATGACCAGAAAACAAACATTTCTGAGGTTTTCGGGCATAAAATCAGTAAAAATAACTAAAAGGCAACAATTGGGATAAGATTTCTTTAAAGGTTTATTTTTGTGAAAAAAAAACTGGAAACTTGATTGGCCTTTGTATAAACTATAGTACTCTGTTCTAAATATGCTGCACTGCTGTTAGGCCTTTTCATTGTTCATTCATTTCATTGTTCTGATGCAGATGCAGAACGTGATAATCTTTTTTTTATTGTTTGCAACCTAAATGCAAAGCGTGCAAGGCTGAATAGCTCGAGATCAAGCACTCACTAACCTTATGGTTACTGATGAAAAAGCCGGTGGTCTTTGATCTCAAGTGGTAGCCTTGGCCCTCACTAGGTGTATGTTTTACTATTTCTTAATTATAGCCAGGCTGTGGTCTGGAAGTCTTTACAGCAGCAGGCAGGCAGCTTGGGTGCTAAATGCTCAAACTACTTATGAGGCAGATACTTCCTCTGGCTCAGCAGCAGTAGCGTGGGGGGTGAGGCGAGGGTTTATCTTTGCTGGCCTGTGTAGGAGACCGCCTACATGTTGCACACATGTCAGAAACCAGGGAACGGGGTTTTATTATAAAAGCTGATTCAACATATCGGCGCTGAGCTCTGTTTTCTGCTTCTTTCACCCTCATGTGTGGAGCAGAAATTAATCTTAGGGTCACAGCAGATGGCACATTCAAGTATGTGCAAAGCAGAGCCTGTCAGCAAATTAAGCCCATTCATGTCGCCTGTTCACTCCAGCACTTGATCATTTGGTTAATACTAGAAAACCTGGAGAATTTTCCAACTCTGATTTAAATTTTCAGAGGATGTCATTTGCAAGCAGACGCCTACATTAGTTTGAGGCACGAGAGTCTAATGCAGGAGTCCTGTGATAAATCTTCACTCCATGAAGCAGCTGAACTATTGCAGGACAGTTTTATTAGACTGACAGTGTCACAGTAGCTTGGTGTGTCCAATAA
Organism: Monopterus albus; assembly: GCF_001952655.1. NCBI lineage: Eukaryota > Metazoa > Chordata > Actinopteri > Synbranchiformes > Synbranchidae > Monopterus > Monopterus albus. Next base: position 364,790 of record NW_018128256.1, on the reverse strand, counting down.
ACTGCCAACTGACTGTAGCAATGATCAAGAAAAAAAACAAAACAATCATTAACCCCTTGGGATGAATTTGTATTGAACATATAAAAGAACCTAAAACTCAAGGATCAAACACACTTGTTTATGATACTTTGCGGAGTGTAAGAACTTTGCACATGAAGTTGCACGTAACATTTCCAGGCACTGCCAGATTACTTTAAAGGTTTTTCTAACATGACCCCAGGGACAGAAAATATATTAAAAAATGATCAATAAATGTAGAGCTGAAACAAGTGGTTGATTGAAGCAGTAATAACTATTTCTATAACTGATTAATCTTTTAAGCAATTTTTCAAGCCGAACATTCTGATTTCAAATTCCCAAAGGCTTTTCATTGTTACATATCATTGTAAACTTAATATAATTAGGTTTATGTCTGATGAAAGAATTAAATGAGTAATCTGAAGATGCCTCCTTTTCCTCTGGGAAATTAGTTTTCAAAAAACTTTGAAGTTTTGATTAAAAACCAACTTTTTGAATGTTTCAAAAATAATTCAAATGCATATAGTTGTATGTTCTTCCTAACAGATTTCTTTGAATTATCTCAGATGTTTAGATTGAATGGAGAGGTACTGGTGCTTAGGTCTTGGCTGAAATGAAAGCCTTGACTTCAGTGAGTTTGCAGCAGACTGTATTGTTTATGAAGCCTCTCTTCCACTGAGAAACACTGCAGCCTCTCTTTGATACTGTATGTCCTGGTTACTGTGTGGACCTTTTGTGACGATCGATCAGCAACTCTTGCACACTTCTTATGCATGTAGAGATGCTTGTGTGAAGTCCAAAATCATTAAAGCATAGACTGTCTGTAGTGCTTTTTCTCTGGTTTTGGAAACATAGGCTCCATGAAAGTATTCACTAATAACAGTGTGTGATCTCTGAAACACACCTGGTCTGTGGTTTTTTTTATGAAGGGATTTTACAGGTACACTATGTCCACGGCAAGCAGTCAGAACGAGGAGGGACTCGGCTGACGATGGTTTATTATGCCAGTCTTGTTTTATTTGTGTTCACATGGATGAAACTACCATTTTTTAAAAACAGATATACAGTATGAGCAGGCTGTGAGGGAATGCAGCTGAGCCTGATGTCAGAGGTAGGTGTATACCGTATTATTCCCATCCTCCTCCACTGTGACTCCTCAGTTCATGTCTGGCCTCTCCTCATTCTCATGCAAAAAGGGGAAGCTTCCTATGTCTGATGTATTTTTGGACTGGAGGACTCTGGGTCTGCTTTTTGTCCAGCTACACAGAGCAGCGAAGATGATCGAGGAAATTAATGATATGCTTCTAAATCTGATTTGAGAGGAGTAACTCCCTCGTGTGGTTACATGACGGTTAACGGCCCCAGGCACCAAAATCACTTACACTTTTAATTTTCCATCAGTGAGGTAAATGTTTAGTTTGTTCACTGTTGCAGGGCGGGTGCTGGATTGACTTTGGCTGACTTGCAGATTAGGAATAACTGTAAAACTCATCTCAGTTATGGTGCGTCTTAGTGTTTTCAGTGTACTAACACGTGTACTCAAATACCATTCAAGTCATCTGCTCAGAGCTCTCTCTATTTTTAGCCAAGCTAGCTGCACGGCTCTGATGGCAGTGTGGCACTTTGACCCAGACAGAAGGATTTCAACAGCTACCGGATGGATTACCATGAAATTGTGTCTAGACATTCATGGTTCGTAATGGATGAATCATTGTGTCATTATTAATCCACGCCTAGCTTTTTCTTTAGAGTCACCATGAGCCTGACGTTTGTGGCTTTGGGTGAAACGTCTCTAGTGGATATTGGCTGGATTGCTGGGACATTTGTTACAGAAATTGTACCTTTGTGTTTAGTGATAATTAGCGATTGTTCACATGCTAAAAAAGATGGTGAACATGGTAAACATCATACCTGCTAAGTATTAGCATTTTAGCATTGCCATTAGGAGAACGTTAGTATTAAGCAGAGCCTCACAAAACCGGTAGTAGTCTTGGTATGTAATGCATGGTGATCTTTGTTTTAAGTGTATAATAGTCGACATTAGTGGGTGTGTGAACAAACTAATAAATAGCAGCCAACAGTTTACCTTGATGCATTAGGATAAAAAATGGTCAGTTTGCCACTTTTTCAAATGTGATTTTCTTGGTAAAAATCCAAATCTTTCCCCACTTTGTGAAGTACCACAGGAAGCATTACAAAGTGAAAGGAGTTCTGGGATACAGGCTGTGGTTTTATAATTAACTCATGTATTTGAATAAAATTTTATAAATATGAGTGACTCTACAATCAAAGTAGGGGTGTATGATATTGACAAAAATGATATTTTTTGGGATATTATAAATGACGACGACCCTACAATGGTTTGCATCCTTAAACTGTTTGATCAAGTCTTGTATTGTAGTATCTCTCTCTTTTATTGCATAATATAGCATATTAATGTTGCTTACTAATGACATTAATAGCAATAAAATATAAAGAAACAGTTCTTTACTTAAAACAGCATGGTTCCGCTGCCAACTGTGTTTTTGTGCCGGTACCTTGGTCCTGTTGTCGACAGCCGTCTCCCAAAGCTTTTCATAATCTGTGTGGTGGTTAGTTTGCAGATGGTGAATCAAGCTGTTGAACTGTCTTTAACAGCAACTGCTTTCCAACACAGTTTGCAGATTGTCGACTTTTGAGCAACTTCTGTCTTTTCAAAGCCAGAATACCTGCAATTCAGCTGCGAGGCTGGTGGTGACTAATTTATCTCCTGTTGCTGTTTGTTCACTCAGTTTTAACTCTGCTAACATGCCAGCTTAACTTGTGGTAAAGTAAGTGACAATGTTAGCTTGCACGTTGGTAAAACAATTAAGAACCGATTGTAGATTATATAAATCCCACACCCCTAAGTCAAATATAGGCACGAATATAGTATGAAAATGAACAGCAATTGTTAGACTTGTCTTTGTTGGGGCAGGTTCTGTATTCCTTAATAAAGGACTCAAACTGGGATCAGGGACAAAACATGGAAAGTTATTTTCATTGCATCACTGACACAATGTGTTTTGAGCAGGCTAATCGTTCCATTTGGTACCACATATCCATGTGGCTCAGAACCAGAACTTCATGCTCGTTTGTCCAATTCCCACTGATTACAGAACATCAGAGCTGTGCCGCTTTCCAGAGAGGAAGAAATCAGACTTTTTGCACGTACCATGAAGTACCAGTTTTTATTTCAGCATGACAAACAACTGTGGAATACTGCTTTAGCCTCACTTGTTTGTTTCCTTTCCATGGAGCAGGACAGCTGGAACAAAAACCTTCTCTTACCCTGTGTTGCATGAAGGAGGATTTGGGCACATGGGTTACTGACAGACACAGACGGGGAGAGCTGATGTTTGATGTTAACCTTTACATCGCCAGCGGCTCTGTTAATCATGGCCATCTCTTAATGTGTGTCATATTGCATAATTGGCTCTGCCAGCCAAAAGCATCAGGCACTGCCGTGTCTGTGGTGTGTGAGGCTCGTGTGTAAACGTACTGCAGGCCTGATGGCTAACGCATCAGTTAGAGGATCCTTTCAAAGCAATCACCTGCCTGTCGGAGGGCGTTTGAACTGAAACTCTCTCTGGATCCTTTTCTGTCGGTCCTCAGAGGTAAGCTTGCAGCACTGAGTTTCATGAAGGGACAAAATGAGTAAATTAGGTATGCTAACATTTTGCCGACAGCTGCTGTGCGTTCAGCAGACTAAAGTTATGGCGTCTGAGACAAAAAAGAGGATTCTGGATGTACATAGCTCCTGACATATCTGGAGCTGCTGTGGAGGAAATAAAAGCAAAGAAAATATCCTTTTTGATTAGTAAAAGAAAGTGAGCTAGTTCCTCTCTGCAGTGAACTGCAGTCAGGCACAAGAGTTTTATTCACTAATAACTCTTAATGTTCCTTGTTGACTTAGCCCAGGCTTGTTGCAGAGGCTTGACCTCAGAGCTGGGTATATGGTTTGAGGTGCAGGAGGGGAGGCGCACCAAGCTATGCTCAGCAGCTGAGGCTTTAGTGCAGTGTGTACTGCCAAGGTGCTTTTGTTGATATTTATGTTTAAACATTTTTAATCATGACCTACATAAACTTAAGAGGAGCCCACATTTCTGTCATCATTTCAGACAGACATTGGGAGCCATTCACCAGTGTGAGGTTTTATTTTAAGTCGAGCGTGGACAGCCTCCTCAAAGCTGTTTGTAAATGTTTGCTCTGTTTGGTGGGGCAAAACAAAAAGAAAAATAAAGTCTTGTATTGTTTCTCAAGGTGCAGCTTGTGTCACCCTCCTCTGCGCAGCGCTTTGAGACGACCCAAATATGCAAGGATCATTAAATTTATTGAGTATTGGGATACGATTTGTTTCCATGTTAATTTTCCTAAGTACAGCTGAAATAATTTAGCAAATTTTTTACCGTTAAACATTGTCAAAATTAGTTTCTGTTTCTCCAAGGGACTGAAGACCATCAGCACCCCATCCCTGGAAATTAACTCATGTCCTTTTTTCCCCTGAAGTTCCTTTAAAGGCTAGGGTTGAAAATGGCAGGTAATGATGACGAAGGTTTGGCCACATTTTTCAAAGCAAACACACCTTTAAACAACACCGAGGGTGAAAGGTGGTAGTGTCCTGGCTCAATCCAGACCTTTTTTCAGCGGTGCCGTACTTTTTTTTTTTTTTAGCACATTTATACCAGCCTCCTTAAGAAGTTTAGACTGAAAGAGACCGTTTTTTGAAAAACTGGAGCCGTTCAGCTGAATTCCATATGTTTTTTTTGGCAGACGAGTGCTGTCTGCTTGGCTCGGCCTGATGTTGGGGATATTAAACTGATGGAACACAGGACTCTTGCTCCATTTTTTTGAGGTGTGTGTTTTGGTACCAACTGGTTGAGCCTCTGTCAGACACCTGCTATTGACTTTTCAGATATTGGACAACACCAGATTCTGAAGTGGGGGAAATGAGGCATTGTACACCCTGAAGATAGCAAAGGTATTTTTCAGGATTTCAAATCATGTGTAATGTGAAAGTTTTTTTTTTTTCTCAAAATTTGTGGAATTTTATCTTGCAGACTTTGCCTCCCACAGACATCACTTCCAGCTGGAGGTGAACTTTCATATGTTTTTTATTTGTGAACGAGATTCCTGGTTGATAATTTTTAAATAGTTTGGATGAGGGTGAAGAGGTGCATGAATACTGCAGGCTACATGTGGGTCTGTCCAGATAATCACATGCATGCTCCACACATCAGGTCACCTGAACTTGACTTCAGTTATATTCAGCAGATTAAATTCTGTCTTCAGTCTTCAGAAAAACAGGCAGGGGTGAAGGTTTGTTTTTGTTTGTACTTTTTGAAATGCACTCTTTGTTAAAAGTGCAATAAGTAATGTTTTTACAGCCTTGTATCTCTACATGACCTTATGTTTTGTAGGGTTGATCACCTTTATGGCTACAAATTGTTTTTTTTTCCCCATCATCTATTTAAAACAGTGTTATGTCTACTCAGCCTCCCATTCAGGGGAGATGTGCATTAATCACAGGGCTGGATGGCGAATTTCCAGCTTCTCCTGTCCACATGCGAACGTGTTGTTGAGCGAGACACAGAGCCCAGGATTCCTCCCAGTGGTCAGGCCGGTGCCTTGCATGGATGTTCCACCACCATCAATTTGTAGGAGGCTGAAAGACGGTTGCATTGCGAAGCTCTTTGTTTATTAAAGTAAAGTGCTGTGCAAGAGTGGTCCATTTATCATTTTAGCTGTAACACTTTTCCACCAGTTGTTTGCACTTATTCCCACTGGGTTTTTGTTGTTTTTTCTGAATAAGTATCTGAGGCCTAGAAGAGAGAAAATTATTACCTTGTGGCTGTGATTCGGCTTTGAAAACCACTGGTTTCTAAAGCATAGAAAAATGCCTTTACATATTTATGTGGTTAAAGTCCCTGTAGCACTACAGTATAAACATAGCTGTGTGGTGTTGATCAGATTTCAGACTGCGACCAAGGAACATTTTCATTATTCAGTTTATCTTTTAATTATTTGAATGTTATGAAATAGTGAATTTTTTTTTTTCGGTGCCTCAGAGGTAAATCTTCAAGTTGCTTAATTTGTCAAAAGAAATAAAACTGATAAGAAAAGCAAATATACAGTGCATACTTGAGAAGCTGGAACCAGCAAGTCTTTGGCATCTTTGTTAGTTGTTGTCTAATCGATTAATTATCTCATATTTTGCCAACCTACATACCCCCAGATGCACTTAAGTATAATTCTGAGGTATCTGCACTTAAGTACATCTGGGGGTGTGTTTCATTTTCTGCTACTTCATACATTAACTACATTTTAGAGGCGGAAATTGTACTTTTTACTCCACATGTATTGTACATCTTTAGTTACTAGGTACCTTTTAGAATCGATTGAATGACACAAAATACAGTGTAATCATAAGAGATAATTGATCCTTTGTGGCATCCGATTTGTCCGCTAGACTGACTTAAAGTGACTTAGTGGTGCTAGTTTTTCCTCTAAGGGAGCATGAGAAGAGAGAGCATTGCTGTCAAGTCATTTTTTAATATTGGAACGCCCATATTCGTCATGCTGAGTTTCTAACTGTGACAGATCTACATAACTTGTTTCAGACATCCTGGAAGAAGATAAACAGGAAATTCGTTACTGAGCCGTTCCCACAGTGTGTCTTTGGTTTATGCACAGACAAAGAATTAATTTCAGGGGGCTGTATCCTATTTCTCTTGTCTCCTTATATTTAATAACTGAGAGATCCGCACTTCCTTCGGATAACACAGATTACTAAAAAGCCTTGAGACAGTGGAAGATTTTTGCCTTAAGACAGTGAGCATGTGTCTACTAGATATTTACATATCACGCTGATCTCTTTTTTTATGGGTTTAAAAAATGGTTAGCGCTTTGTTGTGCTGGCCTGGTTTCCATCCTCAAAGGATGGATTAAAAGCTAGCCTTTAAAAAACAGGATCATTAAATGGAAGTAGCTACAGACAGTGTTATTTGTTGTCTCATGCACAGAAAGATCTTTGATGCCATCTGAAAATCTCCAGCTGTGCATCGTGCTGTGAAATAGCTTTGATCAATATCAAAATGTCAGGTCACCATCTCATCACGTCCATTCTTACATCATGTTGGGTTTTTAAAGTTGGATCTGCGATCACACATACTATTGGACTCACCGCGTCTGTACAAGAAGGAGGCGTTTTTCTCCTTCTTGTGTGTAAGATAGTCAGAATCAAAACTTTTATCCAATTATCTGCCTTTTCAACTGCACAGACTCGCCTTTACCCGAAGAGGTGCTTTAACAGGCCTGTGTGCTTTTATGGTGTGTGTTAGAGGAGATGTACAGATCTACACTCTATTTTATTCTGAAAGAGATGCTTGAGAATAACTGATCCTAAATTGAAGCATGACTCGTCGACTAGGTGGAGGTCAGGATCTTTTCATCGGCGTCTGATCTCATGAACTAAGGAGCTGTTCACTTTTCCTTCTTCACTCTTGCACACAGTGAGTTGCTGAATAAAAAAGAACTGTGTTAGATTGATTTGAGCTGAATTCAAAATATTCCTCCAAACTGTCATTGGCAACACGCCAGCCATAAGGTGATTTTGTTTAGCTGGGAGCCGATCAATCAACCAGGTGGGAGATGAGGTCAGAGCAAATAAAGTTAAAAAAAAAGCCTAAGTGACAGCAGAATGTAACCTGCTGACCTTGTCTAGTGCAAGTGTGGAATTGGTAATTGGTACATTGCCAGGAAAACTGCATTGCAACTTGACAATGCTGACACCCAGAATATTTATAATCTGCCTGCAGGTGTGAGATAAATACACATAATAAGCCCAGCAGGAGGTTTGCAGCAAATATATAATGCAAGGCAACATAAAAAAATGTTTTAAAATGTTTCCTCACATGAATCTGTTCAGCATTACTTTTGGTTTATATTGTTATGTTTGTGTAACAGTTAAAGGTGTTTATGGCAGCTACTGCATGTGGCATTGTTTAGATGCAAAATAATCTGATGTAACTATTGAATGCTTAAAATTAAAGATTTCTTTTTTAAAAATCTCTTTCTGACATTTGCATCACTCTGCAGGAGAAGCTGTTCTATTTGATAAGGAAGGTGTGTCAGAGAATTGGATGTTTTTCTCCTGCACACTGTCCATTTATGTTCCAGCTGCCAAATGCAGATTCCATTTGAATAGGAGCAGAATGTCCTGCTGGAAACTCTTCCTAGGATTCACTTTTTCTTTGTGTGTTTCCATTGTATGTTCTCTGTACTGTGGATCTAGTGGAAACATACTAGATGTATTCAAGCTTTTTTTTTTTTTTGTATTTGTATGTGTAAACAGACTGATAATTAGCTCTGAAGAATCTCATTGCTGTTTGTGAACATGTTTTGTGCTGAGCTGTCTGCATGACTCCCACACTGCTTTGCAGGGTTTTAGACTCTGTAGATGTGTGGTTTCAGATTATAAAACTGGAGACATTAGTCGAATCTGTACCATAAGGTTTGCCACACAAATGTCGCGAATGTATTTCCCAGCTGTAAAATGATGATGTTAATGGTATCCTGTGCATGTACGTGACCTGATGCACATTCCTCCCAACTGCAGGGGGCAGTAATACAAATGTGGAGCGAAACATGAAAAATAAGAAGACATACAGGTGAAATAAGACACAGAATCGTATGTTGCCACTGAGGCTTTCAGTCAGGTTCCTGCCCAGGTCATTAAAGGGAATTAGAGGAACTGGTTTGACTGGACATATGTAAGGCCAACTGTAAGTAAGCTAGCTGATGAAAGCATGGCTGCAAACAATGCAGGTTCCAAGGTGAGAAACACTGATATGGTTTACAAGAAAACTCAGCAGGGTGTGTTTAACAGGTGTGTCCAGGGCATGCCGGCAGCTCATCACGTAATGTTAGATCTGAGGTTTGACCATTCACTCATCCGTATACAAATATCATCTTCACTTCATTTTAATCTCAAGCATCAACAAGTTTAATGCATGTTAGGTTTGTAGCTCCTTATGTTATCACCCATGATGAGAAGTCATGGTTGCAGGACCACTGGCAGTTTAAATATTCTACTTTTTAATGTGACGCATGTCAGTCTCATAACCTGGTTAGAATGCATGGTTGTGTGGCCAGAAGTAAGAGGTTGTGCGGGTGCTGAACTTGAATGATTTGCAATTTAATTTTCCTGAGGGCACACCTCAGGACATGAATATTCTGCCAGTGTGTTTAGTCAAACAGGATCAAAGTTATATGTCACATTAAAAACCTAAGTTGGAGGCTGGTCAGTAGTGCATGTAAACAGAGGAGGAGAGGGGATAATTTTTCAGCTGATTGCAGACTATGGGAGCTGATTGCAAAGCACCATGCATGCACAGTCCAACAGAGTGTAAGTGATGAGGCCTGAGCGAGGAAAGGCCTATATGGTGCTGTAGTGGAGCTGGACCAACTGACCAACCGGCCCGGAGCTGGAACAGATTCCTCTGGAGCTCTGTGAAGAGGTGGCTCTTCCCGCAAAGAGCTGCACAGTAACAGCATTTGTTTTTTCTACTGAGGCAACTCTGATGGATTGTTCTCCTGTCTTGCTGGATGCTGCTGGTGTTTGCATGATCTTGCATATTTGCATTTTATATTTACAGTATGCCTTCAATCAGTGAAAACACTCAAGGCTGAGGCGTAATTAGCATTCTGAATTACACTTCTGACGGCTCTGGAGGATACATTTGTAATATGTGTGCAGGCAAAATGCACAGTTATGACAGAAAACACCTGTAGATGATTTAGCGAAGTGGAATTGCATCAGCTCTGTAGGGTGTTTTGATATGGCCTGGTCTTCATGCGTGCGACATGCTTTAGTGCATCATTTAGGTTTGATGATTTGTACACTGAGTTTGTTTGTACATTATTGTGTTAACTGAACAGTGTGACCCTTCAGATTCATCCTGAACTGTGGGCATGGCTGGCTTCTTATTGCAGGAAATCTGAAGGTAGCAGGTAGCCATCACAAAGCAATTTCCCACCAATGTGTCACTAATGGTGTGGCGCTTTCTGATCACCAGGTAACCAGTTGATAATTGCAAATGATAAAAAGTTACAAGAACAACATCAACAGATCAACATCCAATAATGTCCCATGGAAAGATCCAAATACACTGACAGCAGGCACTCTGTACTTAAAAACACAGTCTCTCTTGTATTTTCATATATTTAATGTGTCAGTTTGTTACTGGGACATTGTTAGGACATTATGGTGTTGTCTGGATACAAATAAATGAAATAAAAGTCATTTCCCCAAGGACTTACTTTAACGTAAATGTCTCAGATTTTTCAGAACCATGCCTATGACAGTGCAGTGGTTCGCAGCAAGGAAGTTCTGGGTTTGAGTCCTGGCCGACCCGGGGCCCTTCTGTGTAGAGTCTGCGTGGATTCACTCTGGGTGCTCCAGCTGGTGACTCTAAATTGCCTGTAGAAGTGAGTGTGGGTGTGTGTATTTGTTTGTCTCTAAGTGTCAGCCCTGTGAGAGACTGGCGACCTGTCCAGGGTGGACCCCGCCTCTCGCCCACTGTCAGTTGGGTTTGGCTCCAATCCCCCCATGACCCTATTCAGGAAAAAGCAGTATAGATAATGGATGGATCCTTTGAATGTAGATCTGTCACAGCTTAATGCAATAATGAACATGATATGTGACCTTATCAGGATAACTGTTGGTAGTTATGGCAGGGTGCCCCTTTTGTTTTGCAATGTCGGAGCATTACTGTTATCAAGCTGTTCATGGAGCAAATACTTTTCTCTGTGATTACAGAAGCAGGTTGACTTGCTGTGTGAGTAGCATGATCCTACGCACTCACTGACCCAGTGTTGTGTTGCAGGCTGGGATGATCCGCACTGACTCAGACGAGTATTTCATCGAGCCGCTGGAGAGAGGCACTCAGGAGCTCGAAGACCAGGGAAGGGTCCATGTCGTTTACCGCAGGTCGGCTCTGCTGCAGGCGCCCCCTGACATCTCTAGGGACTACCAAGGTACGACACACAACCAGAGGAGCTCCTGCTATTGGGACAGACAACAATCCAGAGTTTTAGTGCCACTATTAGCTTTTTCTACTACTAGTGATCAGTTACAGTAATGGGCCATTAGGTTTTAGTTTAATTTTGCAGATGAAATGAGGAATTGTGTTCAAGATTCTATAATCAATCAGGCAGTCTTCTATGTGTAAATAATGCTGAATTAAGATGAATAAGTTATCTGCTGTCAAGCCTGAATGCCGCACATGGGAAACACTCAAAGTACAGATGAGGAAGACTAACATTACTTGATGAAATGCCATAATAAACTCTAGTTTATCATATTCTAGTCACCTAATAAAATATTTTTTTTTAATTGAAAAAAAGTTCAACTGCTCAAGACCAGTGGGGGTGCCAGTGCCCAATAAGGCTGCAACAGCATCAAGCCTGCCTCTGGTCACACCCTGCTAGTAAACTAAAAACATCCTGGTGGATAGACTCAACAGCCAGACAAGCTCCTCTTACATCTACAACTGCCTACTACTAATACAAACGGGTGACAAATTCAGTACCCGAATAAATGGGCCACTGGATGGGTTGAGGATGAAAAATGTGCCAGATGCTATGGCCAGGTCTCAGCCCAGTTGAATGGCTATGGGGGATGTTAGAACGACACGTTAGACAGCGTCTCCACCACTGAAGCTGTAATTTCAACACCACATTTTAGTTTATACTGTTTTCTCCAAGCAGGCTGACACACAGGCTGCTGTGATGTAATATATGAATACTTGCTTGGCCGGCACGTTTGAGTGCTGGCTTTCCTGCAGACAGTGTCGGATAAGTCAACATCCACTGTGATTGGGTTTCATAGGAACCAAGAGCGGCAGTGTGTGGTTAAGGCACTGTGCTTGTTTCATCACCTCTTATTTTCTGCTGAGGCCTGAGAGTTAGATAGTGAGCAGCCAAAGTGTGTGAAAACAAAGATGCTGAGGAAACTACAGCTCCCTAGTGCTGAGGCGCAACAATGATTTTGTTTTATGCTTTTTTATACTGGAAATAATTTATTCTTTAACTTAAAATACTTGTGCAAAGAAAGACAGTGGATAACCAAAGAATGTGGGTACTTGCACATAAGTCATCTGTGATTGGAGTTTTCGACTATAACCCAAGGTTTCTTTCAGGGAGTGAGACTTCCTCAGGGGTCATTATGTGTATTAAGCACAGAACTAAGGTAACACCATTATACAGTGGGTGTGTGTATGAGGTGAGAGTGCAACATCTATCAACCCCTGTCATTAAAAGGCAGCCTTCTGCTGGAGAAGTGGTCAGTGACACCTTCCCAGTTGATGCTGTGACCAGTTTTGTTCTGGTGTCCACAGGGAGCTCATGTTACCTTTCTGCTGCTCTTTAGTGAGGCCTGAGATCGAAAACGACTCTGTGTTAATTGGCTCAAGAGACTGCAGTGGTGTTGTCATTTTGTGTTAGATACAGGTGAGATAACAAATACAGGATGTCCAACTGGCATTTTAAAGGCTTAACAGAAGCCAAAACACTGCACAACATAATCTCACAGACGATTCACACAAGGCAGCTTGTTTGATGCTAGAAAGTAATGCTACATGTCACCGATTGGACAGATAATGTTGCACTGCAGTAAAATCTGATCTCAGTTCAAGCTTTTTGCCAGACAAACATGCACTGGGAGCCACTCACCATGTCAACAGCAGGCTTTCATCAAATGAATGAGAGCATTACCTGTTTTCACACAGCTCTTGAAAGTGATGGCACAGAGTCCAGAGTGAAAGCTAATATGACTTTAAAATATTTCATCACAGATAATTTTTTAGAATTGCCTTCATGCATAAGACATATGTCATGTTTCACCCTCAACACCCTGAGCGCCTCATGTCAAAACATACACATTCATCTGCAAAATAGTTGACACTCAGTTTTTGTCACAGCACAACATGTTTGTTTATTTGGTGATCATGATAGTGGTAGATTATTGCTGCCATGATCATTTTTCAGTTTTAAAAACCTTCTTAATACTCAACAAAACAACCACAAGGTTCATTATCTGTTGCTCTGGAACCTTGACATGATCTTGATTTGATTTTGATTTGATTTGATTTGATTTATTCATTCAAGCATGTAAAACAGTTGATATGTCAACACATGTAATCCAACAATAATAATCCAATATCAATTTACTTATACCTAGTACATGCTTGAATGGAGTAGGAAGAAGTTAGACTTATCTAGTCCTACCCCATGACATCATCTTACAACTTTTAAGTCCTAAGCAGTATCTCTACATAAACAATTATCCTCTACACCACACAAGTAATATACTACAGAATTATTACAGAGTGTTAACATTCTACATAATTACATTCATAGATAATTATCTTCTA
>NW_018128256.1:339211-350480 GCF_001952655.1 Monopterus albus | reverse complement strand
GTTAATGTATAATATAAATAATTTAGGTCCCAATACTGAACTCTGAGGCACTCCACATACAATGTCCAACTGACTCGATTGATATTCACCCAACTTCACAAATTGACGCCTCTGTGTCAAATAACTTCTAATCCATTTCAGAACCATTCCTCTGATCCCATATTTTTCTAATTTATCCATTAATAACTAATGATTGATTGTGTCAAATGCTTTTTTTTAGGTCAATAAATATTCCCATCGTGTATTTCTTCTCATCCATAGCACTTGTTATGTCCTCCATCAGGTCAGTAATGGCCAAAGTAGCTTCACCAGTAGCTGCAGTTTGCACAGTTGTCATAAATGTTCAAATAAATTTTTTTTCTGAGTCCTTTAAAGACTTCTCTTTCATATTGGCTTAAAAAGATTGAAACTTAGTTTTGGGGCTTCCTGGGTTGATTTGTATTCTTTCATCATGATTTCATCATGATTATATAAACCCCTGTCAATGCGTCTTAAATGCCAGGGGCAGTTGGTGTTCTTCCACTTCATCCCAAAGGTTTTGGATGGGATTGAAGTCAGGGATCTGTGCAGGCCAGTAACGGCTGTCAACACAAGCAATCTCTTTATGGACCTGGCTTTGTGCATGGATCTCTACAAGGCTGTAGAATTGGCATAGGATGATCACATACTTTCAGCCATATGTGTTGTTTCCACTTTCAGCTGACAGTGACGGAGTATTCTCAACCTTCGATAAGGTCACCTCGACTGTGGGAATTAAGTTTATTGCAGCCTTACCTACAACAAAAGGTTACCCCATCAATTATACTCGGCATCTATATACATACTCTGCACTCACATCAAGTACATTTGATATCTCATTCCCCCGTATACACACACAGGAGCCGGTCATGCTGACAGATACAGTAGGTGTGTGATCCCAGGGAAATGAAAATTACAATAGGAGCAAATGTGTTAACTCCACAGTGTCACCCTGAGACCTGGTCATCTGTTATCTGGCCTGATGCCCAGCACTTGGATATCAGGTTTCATTTTAACATGGTGGTGAAAATAGAGTGAGAAATTAGTGAAAGGCCTCGTGTCTGGGAGTGTACTGATAATTTTCACAATCTGGTGGATCTCCAGATCATAAATTGAGCTCTAAGAGAGATAGAGGGGGAAAAAGAGAGACTGAGACAGAAAAAGATCTTTATGGTAAAGGGGGATGGTGATTTATATTTGTCACACAGATGCGTTAAGCATAGTGGGGGCTGAATATGGAGGAGTTTGGGCAGCTGGCAAATATGAAAAACATTCATGGGAGGAAGAGTCAAAAAGAGAGCATGATCCTCAATGTATAATCCTGCTAGAATTAGCTTGAAAATGTAATCTGGCAGGGGAGGGGGGTTCAGCTGAGAACTCGCTCTGTGTGGTTGGCAATAGAAGACAAGCTGGAGCAAAATGTCTGCACTGCTGCCAAGCTGCTTGCTGCTGTGATTATTAAGCTAATCGCTATTAGAGCTGACAATTCACAAGTGCAGCTGAAGCAGAGACAAGTCTCAATACTGTTTGGTGCTGATTCAGTGCATACCACTGCTGTTTGTCCCTGTTAGACCTCCACAGCACGGCACGGTCCAGCAGGTTAGGAACTGTACGCAGAACACACTTTACTGGCCCATCACAGCTGTTAGGTAATGCTGTAGATTTTGAGGGTGGGTCAGGTAATTAACTCGTACATTGTTATTAGGTTTATCTTGAATTGTGGTTAGTCAGGGCCAGGGGTCAGCAACCTTTACTATCTTAAGAGCCATTTTGGCCAGAAAGGATTAAAAATATATAGTATATCTGTCTGGAGCCACAAAGACTATTTCATCACTTTACTGTACATGCAGCTACCAAACCCCATCGGTTAAATATCCAACCACCAGGACAAACAGGTCTGAATGAGCATTCACACAGTACATGTTTTACCAGAAGGTGACTGCTATAGGCTACTGATGATTAGACTATTTGGTACTTTAACTTTCATCCCTATTACAATAATAGCACAATGTTTTTGTGCATTTATAAAATTATTAAACAGCTTCAAGAAAGATAACATTTGACACTTGTGTTATTTTTATTAGGGGATGCCATTTCCCGATTGTGTAGTAGATGCTCTGCCATGTGTGGGCTTACTTAAAAAAAAGGGCTATGAAGGCCCATCCTGTGTTTGTGCAAATGAAATAAATAGCCAGAATGCCATGAAAAAGCAAAATATGTACACGAGTAGTACCCGGAGGACGTACATAACCTCATAGTAATGGAATCAAAGGACACTGCACTTTCCCATCATCCCACGGTGGTGGCAGAGCAGGCTCAAAGCTCTTATAATTTTCATCCTAGGACTGTTATTATGCCACTTTATTAAACTTTAATAATTTTTTTCAGTCAGGAAAATAACCATTTAGTTCTCGAATATGTAATCAAGTCGATCCGAGTAATGCCAGTTTAGACGTTTGGGACGTGATGACCGCTAACCTGCCAGCTAGCTAGCTCTGCTTAGGAGGCATCGCCACTGATCCAGGGAGCCACCACAGAGGAGCTAAAGAGCTGTGGGGCACTGACCCCTGGTCTTGGCAGAGGGTCATTTGGCACCTGGCAGAATGGTTGAAGCTGCTTGGTGGGTGTGTGCATTGCAAACTAGAGCGCTGCCAAACACGAGCATGTGCTCTCAGCAAACCTCGCCCAGATGAAAAGCTTTTATGCAAGGTGCCCATGAGCTGGGCTTTCACTTTATGCTTTTGTGTGGAGTCTGAACATGCACTGCCTGCTCCCATTCCACCCACACTGTACTCTTTTGTGGGAGAATCAAGCCTTTTCTCCCCTCCGGCCTCAGGATTCCTTTGATTTCCAGAGGACAGAAGCTTCCAGAGGTCTGCATCAAACCAGTGATTTCAGTGAAAGATGAATGCTGTCTGACCGTCTGTTTTCAGGTGAAACATGGAGGCTGTGCTTCTTCATTTCTGAGAAACATTTTCTGCCCACTGAGAGCCAGTGCCACATAGAGAATTGGAACATTTTGTCACTTGCATGTTGTTGTAAGTACTCTGTGGTAAAATGTGCTATTGATCGTAACCTCAAAAAAAATCACAAGATAGAGGGTGACTGGATGGTAATAGCTGCCAAGTGGTTGAGGGAACTTGTGAGGCTCAGCAGTTACAAACCTGAGAACAAATGCATGATGTGCAGGAACAGTTGCTTCTTTTTTAAAAAATTGCTTTTGAGCAAAACCTGCCACCTCCAGTTGATTTAGTGGTGCTGCAGTGCTCATTAGTAGGTGACAGGTTGTTTCAGGTCACTGTGTTAGTTAGGGCATAATGCTCCTTTCCTGTCATGTGGGAATTACTGTAATTTTCTATTTCTGACTTAAAAACATCAACACGAAACCAGAATTTAAGCACAAAGCCTGACGACCTCGGTCCGCTATCACAGCTGTGTGGTGCCTACTTTAATAATATATGTTACAAACTCTGACAGCACTTAGCAGATGATCTGGGAGCAAGAGCAAACTATATTTAGAATCTCTATTCAATTTGGTGCTAAAAACACAGAAGTACACTATAAACAAACATGGATGCCTCATGTTAGCTAGAGTCCTTCATAATAAAGTGCCTTATTATCAGTAATTATTACTTTAAATGTTAAAATCACATTCATTATTAGCAGCCAGTGGCAATTTTCTCAAACTTTTGGTTTTACTTTTAAACTATCATTGGGAGCAGGCAGAGGCAACAAGGAAACAGCCAATCAGCACCAGGTGTGCCGGCTGATTGTCCCGTTACAGCAGGTTTAGCACGATGATGTGATGGTAAGATTCAACAGAAGAAACACAAGTTCACAAGCAATGCTCACAACCTCAGTTCAGTGAAAACTGTCTCCAGGCAGGTCACAGAGGTGTGCAGGTGTTTCCATTTCTTCGAAGCTTGCCATCTGTTTTCTGTTGCTGTTGTTTTTTAATTCCTTTGTGTCCTGATGAATTTCAGTCCCCTTAACTGTACCACACTGTGGCAGCGGTGTTGTGCAGCTTTTTAACTTTTGTTTGTTTGTTAGCTTGAGTACAACCACAGTTTGGCAAATAAATGCTGCGTGTGTGATGATCTGACTCATTTTGTCATCAGTTCACAACAGTTAGTTTCGTGTCTGCACTAAATTTATCCCTGCTGTAAATAAGAAGAGCTTCTGAACTGACCGACTGGTGCAGCTGCGGTCCTGGGCTTTATTTAATGAGTAGCTTTTGTTCTGACATCGTGTGATTATTAGCATGAGTCCTCTGAAGAAGCTAATGGCTTTTCTTATATCACACTCGGTCCTGCTGCGATTACTTGCACAGGTACTGTACCTGCTCTGAGAACCATAAAAACAATATTATGCTGCCTCCCACCTTCAACTGAGCCTGACAAGGAACTCATAAACAGAGGTTTAACAAAGTGAGTGTTTGGTTGGTGCTGTCAGTGAGGATGGGCAATGCCTTTAAAGTGTTGTAATATCAGTGATGTCAGAGGCGAGTGGAAACGGTATCCGCCCTGTGGCGCCTGAAAACATTGAAACCAAATGAAGAAGTGTTGAAGTCTCCTGGAGATTCTCAACACTCAGAATCAAGCCAGTGTACAAATTCATGTTGAATGCAACAACATATGCCCCTTGCTCTTTAATGTTGTTAGCAAAGTAACTGATTGTTTAATGAAGCTGATCATGATCATCATCATAGTTCTGCCCTTCATTTGCGTAAACCAGTAGATTGGGAAGTTATTTTCCACATTTCCTCACGTCTTTGAAAGTATGAACCCTGAAAGCATCTGATGAGTTCTTTCCATTTGAGACCTGGTGATAATTAGTGACTGTGGCTCAAGCCAAGGATCTGGAAAGAAGATGGAAGCACTGAGTAATATTTAATCAAAAAACATTCAGTTGTGTTTTCTCCTGAACTTGCTGTGAATCATCCACTTGGTTTCCAAACATCACATTTCAGCTGGAGAGGTCTAATGAGCACCCCTGTCTTCTTTCCATCCAGTCTGCTACTACCATGAGGCAAATACCTCAAATTCTTGTTGCTTGTTGTGATACTACATCTACCATGTGCTTTACAGAGAAATACTGATCCAGTAAAAGGAAAAAGAGAGGATTGCAGCTGTCTTGTGTGACACAAAAAAACCGACTGGTGCGTTTAGCATTCCCAAGTGTTGCAACACTTTGATTTTTGTTGCCGGACTCAAATAACTCTGCATTGTGTAACAGCCTGAGAGTTGGAGTATCGCTGACCTCATGGGGGGAAATTACACCAGGCACATCAAAGTAGGTGCCCTGTGCTAATCTTGTGAATAAATCTTGTTGTTGTAGGTGGGAGGCTTTAATCAGAAACGCTGCTTTCGCAGTTGTTTCTGCGTAATGACATGTGGGGTGGGGGGTGGGGTGTTGAAGAGCCTCTGGAATTCAATGTATCTCTTGCAGTTCTAAAATCAAACCTGCACCCTTGGGTTTAGTGTAAATATATATTCGTTTCAGCCGGTCTCCATTGCTAACCTAAGATTGAACTCAAGGAAAGCTCCTGGAGCAGTGTCGTTGTGTTCCACTAGAGAAGCCAGCAGCTCAAACGGAAGACATTTGAATTGGCAAGATGAAGTGCTGGTGTCGACAAACCCATCAGGGAAATCATCACCGCTGAAATCAGCTGCATGAAGGGTGACGAGCTGGACAAACCTGCAGACTACCAGTCTTCTGAGTGGTGCCAATATGACAGGATTTGGTTTCAGAATTGAGATCTTCAGCTTGCTGGTTAGTTTTTCTTTCTCTGTTTATCTCTGCTGAGGACATTTTTTATTGATAGATTATATTGAAGTTGTAAATGAATCTAAAGCTGCAAAACACTTTTGAAATTAAAAGCTGAAGTAGCACTAGAAAAACTACAAACTTAGTCCCTGAGAGGTACTAAGTGGTTCATTAAAGAGAAATTATCATAAAGGTTAAGTATTTGTTGTGTTTACAAACTTAATAAAATATGCTGGATCTGCATTTGCACAAAAATAAAATTTCTAGTTTTTTGTTTTGTGACCTTTCACACCACAATGTTACTGGAAATCGTTCAGTAGTTTTAAAATTTCCTGCCAACCAAGAACCAAACAGGATCACAAACATCCCTGGTGGAGGTAAACAAAGGCTTCTTTCACATCTCAGTATTTTAGGTTCATGCGTTCCAGTATTTATCAGTTGTGCTGGGCAGGGAGAGAGTGGAAAGAGTTTGTCACTTAACCTTTCGACGATGACATTGGCTTGTTTGTTCATTGAGAGAAAGCGAGGGAAATAAAAGCGGATGCAGGTCACCAAAACATATTGAACTCCCTGAAAGGAAACACAGTGAGCATTTCTTCCAGAAAGGCAGTTCGCACCCTACTATGAATGAAGCTAAAGTTCTGCTGCATGTTGTAACTGACCGACCCGAACAAGGCCCAGCGTTGTCTGCTTCGAGACTCGCCCTCTCTCTCTCTCTGCCTCTCTGAATTCACACTCCACACACGTTTGATTTTTCTGTTACTCAGCAGCAGATAAGGATCTTTGTAACAGAGGCACTGAGCATTTTAGTGTAAACAATGAGTAGGTTCAAGGAATATCAACGAATGTTTTGACTTATTTGATTTATTTCTTCTGAAAGTGACTTAAGAGGATTGAGATCTCTCATGTTTTTGTGTTAAAACAGAGCTAAAGTCAGGATGTAGCTACTTTAGCCTAGCATATAGACCGGAAGCTGAGGGATATATTTATATATTAATTGCACATTTTTTAATCGGTTCTAAACGGTGGTGGAAAGTAACTAAGTACATTTACTTAGATATTGTTCTTAAGTACAATTTTGAGCTATCTGTACTTGAGTATTTTCATTTTCTGTTGCTTCATACTTTGAC
Source organism: Monopterus albus (assembly GCF_001952655.1). Lineage (NCBI taxonomy): Eukaryota > Metazoa > Chordata > Actinopteri > Synbranchiformes > Synbranchidae > Monopterus > Monopterus albus. The sequence goes on along the minus strand of NW_018128256.1, from coordinate 343,566 downwards.
TTCCCTTTATTTTTGAGGCAAATATTGTACTTTTTTTTTACTCCACTACATTTGTTTTATAACCTTAGTTGCTTTTCAGAACCTGATTAATACAAAAATATTGTGTAATCAGACCTCATCAATCTGTGGTGGAAAATTCACAAGGTACTCAGCAGTAATTCAAATAATAAATCGTTGATACAGTAATATGATATAGAGGAATGTGAACTGTGCCTTTCTGAATAATGAGTACTTTTAGTTCTTTAAATATGTTTTAGTGCTAATATGTTTGTGCTTTTAGTTAAGTAACAATTTGGATGCAAGACTTTTACTTGTAACAGAGTATTTTTATACTCTTGTATTGCTACTTTTACTTCTTCCAGCACCCTGAGAGAACCATCTGGCAGGGCTTTGAAGCTGAACTTGTCATTCAAAAGATGCCTTTCTTCATCCACCTTTGCCCATTTCTGCTGCTGCATGGCTTCCTGATTTCCCAAACTATGGGGTGGGCCGAGGGTCATAATCACAGTGTGTGTGTGTGTGTGTGTGTGTGTGTGTGTGTTAATCACGTGTCAGTCACGTGGTGTTAAAAGGAATTTGCATTAATTTGTCATTATCACATTAACTTTGACAGCCCTAATACATGATAAACCTAAGTCCCTAAATTTTGCTCTGTGACTAGCATTTGTTCAGATATTGATTCTGGTATTGATCTACAGATAAATCTACTTTGAATGGTCTGACAGGGACCTTCTTTATGATTTACAAAGCGCTTTCACCTAAACATTAAAAGACTGCAAGATCAGCAGACACTAAATTAAAGAGAAGAGACCAGTACTGTGTTGATGAAGAAGAATCTGCAGTTATTAGCATCCTAATAAGTTTTTAATTGCAAAAACAGAGTTTTTCAGTAACACAATCACTTTTGCTTAGTAATATGCAAGCGTAAATCCATAGTCAGAGTACTGTGATATACATTCATTTATTATACCAATTTTACAGAAGTGTTGATCATTTTAGAAACAGTATCCACCTCCGCTGGAGGAACCACGGACCTTAGAGTCTGTTTGAACTCGGTGGTGTGTTAATCTTTGTCCCTTTCAGAGGCAGGTCTTCGTGACTGTCAGGGAAACATAACACATGACAGTGAAATGAGGTTTTGAATGAATGAATGTTTTGAAGGTTTGATGATATTCGGCACAGGTATTATTTAAAAGACCTCTGCAGCGCTAATTAAACTACACTGTACTGATATTAATTAGCAAATGTCATGTCCATCACAGTGTTGCAACAATAACAGTACCTTTTTAATTTAAAAAAAATACCCACATCAAGAAGGCTTTCTGGCATATCAAGGCTGGTGTGCACTGCATACTAGACAGCCTTTGTTGTGGTTTCTTACTTTGGTAAAATGTTTTCCCAGCATCAGTGCTTCCCAGAAACACTGAACCTTCAGCTTTAGGTGTGCTGGCCCTGCACTGTGACCAGCAGCGTCCGGGAGTTGATTTTCCATCCCTCTTTGTTCCTTCAACCTTGATGACCACCTCGGTCTCTGATACGCTCCTCAAACAGCACTTCTACCGGGAATAGATGTTCCAGAAATAAATATGTGGTAAAGGCCATGACATGATCACCGTTTGTTCAGATTTAGACACAGAAAAAACATGGTTAGATTCAAGGAAAGATGATGCTTTGTGTTAAAATAAGTGCTTCATTAAGATTAGAAAACCTTTGTCGTCATGGTTACAATAACGTGGTTAAGATTGTGAAAAGAGAAAAAAACTGTTATGATTATCAGGCTGAAATGGGAAGTGAACAGTGATCTCCTGTGTTGAAGTCCAGTGCTGTGTCACCCCATCCATCTACCACCTCCTTCTCCTTACACAGACTTCACCACTGGCCTCCTGCTTTGTCCCTGACATCATTGCTATGGCTCTTAGAGGTCGCTTAACAAAACATAACTATGAGTCGTGATGACCTAGGGGAGTTTCCCTTCATCTGTGAGCTCCAGTATAAAGTTGATGTGTGAAGTGTTAATTTGACCTTGTGTATTAATAAGTTTACCTGCTCCTCTGAAAATACCAAAATGTGATTTTTTTTTTTTTTTTTTTTTGCCAACAGCACAGATTTTATTCCATCAGCAACAAACACTGACATTGATGTTAAATCCACCAGCAGGTGGTTGATTTGAAATGTAATGAGGGAGCTGAAGTGTTTTTCACCCGAGGACAGGACCGTTTACTTGCATTAAATCCTTCGATGTGCTTGTACTGCATTTGCTTGTTGGCATCTCAGATAAGCACACATTAATCTGATGTATAGCTACGCTTGAGTAACAATCTGATATGCTGTTACATGACAAAATATTGCTAGCTACCACAGGAAATGAAACCATGGCCTGTGCTGACTGTCACAGAGACTGCATGGCCCTGTGCTGTGCAAATGTGATGTAACTGACAATGTCCTGTTGCTTTCTGCCTCCCTGGCAAGAAAGGACAGGTTTAACTTCTCGATAGCCTCAGGGCTGGACCCTGTGTCACCCGTTCAATGTCCTTTTACACCTACCTTTTGTTAGTTTGATCAGGCTGAGCCTTGAGGCAGGTCAGATTCTGGTTTAGTGGTTAAAAAGTGATCGAGAAGTTCAAAACTGTTAGGCAGCCTGAAACAACAAATCAAACAAACCATTTTTGTCGAATTATCTGAATGTGGCACAGACATCTCTACATTTGCTCTGGTGTATGCTCTGGGTGGCTGACTTAGTGGTTAATTTCTGTCTCTAACATGTTGGTGACATCAGGAATGCTTTGACTTATAAGTTAGAGAGAAGCTGAGGCAGAGAGGCGTACAGGCTTGTTGCACACATATTACATCATCAAAACGCTGCACTTGGTTCCAGGCTGTCTGCTCACCCTTTCTACACGGAGCGCGTCTGCCCTTTGTTTCGCCTCTGGTACTACCTCCTGAGGCAGAGTGGAGGAGGAACAAAAATGGGCCTCCACTCCATCTTTGTGCCTTACACACAGAAAATGATACTGCACCAACCCCACCTTGACAAGGCAGTGTGTATCACTCCCCTGCAACACTCTGGGGATGATCCTCATAGTTTTGAAAACTTGTGCTAGTTATCTTTGCATCACATTTATCAGTTCAGTGGCCCCAAAGCATTACAATGTCTCCTCTGGCAACGTACCATTGCAAGCATCCAGTTGCCATTCATGTTCATTTCTGTGTGTGCTAGCATCTACTACACTATACATGTAGTCATGGAAATAGACTTCAAACAATTAGTCGATTAGTAAATTGACTAATAATACATTAATTTAGTTTTTTTGCCAGTTAATGTTAACTGAGAAAGTCATAAACAAATGGATCAAACATAAAAATAACCATTATTTTTAAGTTCTAAGTGGTTGTGTATCCAAATTTAGCTCAGTTGTATCTAGATGTTGTTTCACCTGCAGTTTACTCTGGACATTAGCCAGCCGAGTACCTTGTGTGAATTCTGACTCACATCGTATGATTGCACCCAGCTTTTTTTTTTAAAACAACCCTGTAGTTGGATGTAATTTTATGGTTGAAATGTCTGTTAAACTTGAACTAAACAAATCCATGCTCACCGCATGCGATCATGGGCATGATGAGACATTATATACAACAAGGGACTTCAGCCTTTTTTGCACCTTGGACCATTTTTACATTGACAATATTCTTGCGGACTGGCTGAGGGAGGAGGAAGGTTAATTAAACATAAACACTTAAACTTTTATCTACCCTACCTCCTCAACTTTCACTTGCTCTCTACTCAGTTAGTTGCCACAGCAATAACTGGATTATTACTTTATTATTGCTGTAATTCCCTGAGTACTTGGTTGGTGTTTTTCCATAGTACAGACTGACACCACATGCTCATGGGACTACATCCTCAGGGGATTGTGCCGTATGTTTCACCCAGGTTTTACACTGTCCAACATGCCATGATGACACTACATACGTGTCCTTTCTCCTGATGGGGTTCCTGTATGTGTCAGTGCAGTGTGGACATCAGTGCAGCTGCAGCAGACACAGGAGCGTTCCACTCCAGACTGGTGCTGAGTTGCCTGTCACCTACTTTTAGCCTGTGGCAACTCTGGCTGGCCTTGTTGCCACCTTGCTGCACAGTGCCACGTATGGGCAGGCACTGGCTGGGGGCCTCATCTGTCTCGTGGGTTGTTGCTGCTGCTGCATGGCAGGGTGGAGAAGGGGAGGGGGTCTCGCCACTGATTGAAGCACACTAGCAGTCTTAAGGAGCGTTGCTGAGGGGAAGTCCTGTGTGCTTGAAGTCGGGACCTCAGAAAGCCTGTTTACTCAGAAGGGGGAGGAGGGAGCTAGCCCGCTGC
>NW_018128256.1:337739-339166 GCF_001952655.1 Monopterus albus | reverse complement strand
GTCAGCCATTTCTTCCTATTTATTTTAGCTCCCTCTCCACTCAATCAGTGGCCCTGTCCTCAGCCCTAAGTATCCCTAGAAAAATGAAAAATGGCCTGCACTTTTATTTACAGTATGACTTGAGATCTCCAGGTATTTGCCACTGCAGCATGTCACTGGATGTGGATAAAATATAAGAACTGTTTTAATCTTTATTTATTTATTCAGGGGAAGTTTACAGAGGATGGAGGAGCTTTTTTTTCACAAATGCTCCGCCTTACCTTTCTTCAGGTACAGATATTTGTACTTAAAAGTTTTCACTTGAATTATATTTGGGTCAAATATGTTTGAGTGATTTGCAAAGCAGTTCAGTTTTAATTTTCAGCTCATCTGACCAGGTGACAATGTCAGTTGTCTTCTGAGTGCCCTGCACTGGGGATCAGTGTCAATAATATAATGTTGCACGGTTACAAACAGATGCTTATATTCATTTGATTTTTGACGAGATCTGGTTTGAAGACAGTTGGGATGCATCCATCAGGTTGAGCTTAAATTCACAAGTACTGAAATTAGCTTAGTTTCGACTGGCATTCAATTTTCTACCATGGAAAAGTGGCAGCTTACCAAAACAACTTTTTATACACAACCTATTTTGACTTTATATGACCTTTGTTTACTAACCCTGGTTTGTTTGTATGAACCTACCTGAACCCAATTTTAAGTTCAAGGCCAGTGCTGTTTGCAGACAGGCAACAGTTTATAGACATTACCAAATGGGAGATGACCACCCTCACCTTCAGTTTATGTTCAGTGTGAGCACTGGTCTTAAGTAAATGCAAAAGAACCCTAGAGAGTCCATCTCATGCACACGGCCAGGGAATCTTCCATATTTATCCTAAAAAACCTGTCCAACTGGGGACCATTTTCATCAAGCTGAGCAATTACAAAAGAGATAACACTGAGCCAGTAAATGGTGCATGTCAGCTACTACTCTACAAAGTTCACAACACGCCTAAAAGCTTGTGATCAAAGCAAAAAGTGACATTGTTTCTGTTAATTAGTTTGATATGTTTGGCCATGAGTTCCTGTTTGGTAGGATTTAATACGATTTTAAAGTTCATTTCATCATTTGATAATAAAAGCATTACATACCTTGAATTTTTTCTACATCTGGAGAAAATTGTATTTTATTATCATGCACCTTGGTCATGAAATAACTTTCAGAAAGATCTAAACATCCATATTAACTGTAGAAATTAAGGACATCGTAAAGAATGTGGTGAAGGAGATTAGCTGTTTTTCTTATCCTGTTTTTGTATAGTGTGTTGAATGTGTTCCATCCATCCATTTTCCTCCGTTTATCCGGGACCGGGTCACGGGGACAGCAGTCTAAGCAAAGATGCCCAGACTTCCCTCTCTCCAGACACTTCCTCCAGCTCCTCCGGGGC
>NW_018128256.1:323290-335809 GCF_001952655.1 Monopterus albus | reverse complement strand
CCCTTAGTGACCCTCCTGCAGGTGGTGGGCCCACGGGAGGACATCCCCACTTCGCTCGTTCGGGCTAAGCCTGGCCGGGCCCCATGAGGGGAGGCCTGGCCACCAGGTGCTCGCATTCGAGCCCCAACCCCGGGCCTGGCTCCAGGGTGGGGGCCCGGCTGCGCCATGCCGGGCGACGTCACGGTCCTTGATTTTAATCTATTCATAATTGTTGTATGTGTTGAACTTAATAAATATGCTGTATATTTGTATGGTTGCCATCTTGGTCAGGTATCCCTTGAAAAAACAAATCTTGATCTCAGTGGGACCTCCTAGTAAAATAAAGGTTACATAAAAAACATCATAAAATGGTTTTTATATTCACACTGCATAGAATTTTATTGCACAGTAAAAGCAACCAAAAAAATTTATTCTGTCATTTTCTTTGCTGGTAGAAACATTGAAAAGATTTTAAATTTCAGTGTTTGTAATACTGAAGATATCCACTGTACTGGAAATTGAAGTAACACTGTAGAATATAAGAATCGGATTCTGCTGTAACAATCAGGGGCCTCAGAATGGGGCCTCCTATGTCTGAAAATTGGCTTAAAGAACACGGAGTGCACTGAAGGTTCAGACAAACTCATTTCACTTTGAGATGATGTCAAATGAGATTAAAATAAACTAAATACAAAACTAACAAAAGAAGTGCAACTTTATACAGTGGTTGAGAGCAAACAATGGAAACTGTTGGCATAACCACAGTCTTACCATTAACTAGCAGCTGCAGCAAAGCAAAACATCCTGCTCAGGGACACCCTGATCATTCTCTCACATCCCTGCCAAGATAACCCCTGTTGGGATATGAACCTGCACTCTCCTGCCAGCTCCTTTATAACCAACCATGCTGTTGATACCCTGAGGTTTTATAGTGGGAGAAACTCATCTACACACTTTTGTACTGTAAAGCAAAGTAAGGGATATACGTGGCCACTTGAATCTCAGAGTCAGAGCTGTTTGCGCTCACCAGGATTACCTAGGAGACCAGTTGAAGGATTTAGTGTCAGTAGCACTACTCGAGCGGTGTGACAGGAACAGTGTCGGCCTTCAAAGTTTAATGCCAGGCAGCACTGGGAGGACGTTAAGTACTGGTGAAATGTTACTTCCAAAAATCGGATTCAGTAGTAGGGAGTGCAGAGAAGACTCAGTGCTGCTGTTCAGATAATTCGCTTTATTTTCATATTGAGTGGAGTCAGAAACATACTTTGAAGTCACTTCTGGTGTTACTGTTACTTACTGCATATAAAAGCAGAGGATAATTAGCAAATTGTAAAACAACTGATTGTTTGTCTTATAGTCTTATTCCCAGCAGCTAATCATACTGGCTTTTCTTTGAAAGACATTGAATTGTGGTTTGAATGGTTTTATAGCAGTTTGGCTGCATGTATGAGCTGCTTTTACCTCAAGGTCACAGACCTGTTGTCTTTTCACACTCGAGGCATTTTAGCACCAAGGTCTTGTTAACAGCCAGCGGTGAACTTATCATACGAACCATTCAGAAACATTAGCTGCTTGTGGTAGAGGATGAGTCTTTTCCTCAGGGCAGGGATGTGAATGTACCTTAAAGAGTGAAAGACAGACAAATGCTCTACTACATGAGTATAAGGATATATTTTTGACCAAGTTAACGGCCTTAATTGTGTATAAAGAGCAGTGGCGTGTCGGCTTGACAACGTCTTCTTCTCTGTAAATATGTGTGAATTATTGTTCAAATGCTCTTTGCAGCTTGATTTTTTTTTTTTTTATGTGTAATCACAGCATCCAACAGATATCCCAACCAGGTCCTCATCTACGTTTTGAACATCATCGTTAAACAAAAAAAGGTGCTACAGCGACTGTAGACTGAGACATTTTTATTTTTCAGGAAATTGCATACCCTTTGGTTTTGTATGCAGTATGATTATTCTGAGACCAAAATCAAACAGTAACATTTTGCAGCTGTTGTGGATTCTTGTTTTTACACATCAACATTAGCACTTATATCTCCCCTGTCTCCATTCCTGTACAGAACCAGTGCTCGATGTTTCCAGGACTCTCAACTCTGTAGCCCAGCAGGTCAACGAGACCATCCGCCGGCGTAGAGATGCCAGGGAGGACAATTACAACATTGAAATCCTTCTGGGAGTTGATGACACTGTGGTTCGATTTCATGGCAAGGAGCACGTGCAGAACTACCTGCTCACTCTCATGAACATCGTAAGTCACTGCCAACTGTTCTTGTGACTACTTTTAATACTGCAGTACAGGGTGTCTGAGTTGTGAGCATGCATTGGTCTTTCTTGCTGTGTGGATTGTAAAAGATTGCTTTGGAGTTTTTCAGGTCTATGATAATACCACAGCCACATGCCATTTGTATGTTCATATGCCATGTTTACTTTCCATAATGACTGTGAAGTGTAACTACAGTGTACATGTACTATAAAAACTGAAGGAATCGAATCAGCAGTCCCATAGAATTATGCAAATCATGTGGGTATGAACAATATGTATTTGTAGTGACATGTAAAGTTTGTCCACTACTTCTTACAGTGGAGTTGTGCTATAAAATGAGCCAGTGTAGAGAAGAGGAATAACTGGTTGAGTCTACATACTGCATGTGAGTATTGTGTAATATCAGACTATTCAAAAATAAGAAGGTGCTCATAACAGATTCTATGTCTACTGTATGTGTAGACAGAGTGTGCACTGAGTTTGTTAGGATACATTGCAGGAATACAGATATATTTGTCCATAGAAAATGAAAAATACCAGTCCAATGTTTCCTACACCAAACAACAACAGTAGAACACTGAGCAGCTAAACAGCCACATGTTTTCCTCAGAAGGAAGGAGGGGGAAGAATATTGGCCTTATTTCTTCAGTTCAGTGAAAACTCTAAATAAATGCTTATACCTAGTGACAAAAGTAATTAATGAGTCCATCTACACTTTCCTCTAATTTGCTGTAAAAATCACATCTCTTCTAACTCCAAATGATCCGGATACGTGAAGTGTTAGCCTTAAAGAGAGCTTCTCTCCTGTGAGTTCTCTGCTGCCTTTCAGCTGATCTAGAGCAATCAAAGCCAACACAAACCTGCTGGAAAGTCTAATGCATCTCTATAGCATTTGTAGTGCCCACTGTAGAAATGATTACCTCCGTGCACACACTGAGGAGTGTGCCATCAAATCTCAAGTAAGGTTCCTCCTGCCCTCTGTGTACAGTGTCATCAGTGTTACACCTGAGTAGAATCATTTAGATGCTCTTCAGTGTGAGTTGACTGCCAAATCAGACGGTCATTTCCCTCAGGAGGCTGATAAGGATTGCAGTATCTACTCATCACAGTGTCCCACAGAAGGGCCTCACGACTGGTGAACAAAACTGGCCATATATGTCAACAATGAGGCTTTTGAATGCATATGGCAGATGGTGCTTTACGTGGAGAGTGGCTTTACTTTAGAGGCTGCACCACAGTTCACTTGCTGATGATGTGCAGTGGACTGGGGATGGCCCGAAGATGACTGTATATCACATATGCATATTGTATAGTCAATAATAATATGCTGTGGGAGAGAAGATTTGCACTTGAATTATTAAAGCAGTTTAGCAGTAACAAACAAAGTTAATCGTTGACAAGCAGGTTACGATGATTGTGCTGCCACTGGATCTGTTATAGTTGAATTCCTGATGATTTGTCATGCATTTCTGGTGAAGGCAATATTTTAAAAACCTTTTTCAGCCAGCACAGTGAAAGATAATCTTTTCCAATGCATATATTCAGAAGCAAAGATTGTATAATTTGGTTTATACTCTCTCCCTGCAGTCAGTTACCTTTTATTTTGTTGTTTTTGCTGCTCCCTCTAGCTTTATTATTGATGATTCTTTTGTTATTTATTGACAGATAAAAATGCAACCTTCGCAGACCGTTTTTTTAACCCAGTTCTCCTGCATTGTGTGTACGGTGTTTTGGAAAAACACACAGTTTAATTAAATTGAATTGAATGTCCTCCACTGAAAAACAGTCAGTACTGTACAGTCACTGTTATTCAGAATACGTACGTCTGCTGAGTGGATGGAGGCTTTCGGGCTGAAACGCTGTGAGCTTGACCAACTGAAAGGATTTTATGTCAGTGGCAACCAGTCAGTCATGCGTTTGCTGCAGTCTGGGTTTGGGCTGAAGCAGGTGCCAGGGAAATGAATGAATCCTGTAAAACAAATGCAGTTGTTAATCGTTTATTATTACACAGCATGTAATGTTCTGTCAGGAAAAACATATGAAAAGTTAATAAAATAATGCTCATGGTAAGGTTTTATATTATTTTTTAAAACTCTTTATAATCAAAATGTCAAAATGATGAGATTCTAAGTGAAAACTGGTTTGGGGTGCAGTGTTTGTGACTGGCTGGGGACCTTTTGTTACCACATCATGTCCTGTCATCTTTACTGTCACTATCTGATGAAGAAAATGCCCCAAAAATACATGAACAAAATCTGAAGTCAAGGTCAAAGGTTTTAGAACACCTCCATGTCTCCAGCTGTTACTAGTCTGATTCAGCAGCCGAACACACCTGTGTCATTCTCTCTGCAACTCAAATCAGACACTGTTCAGACAGACAAGTCAAATCAAAGTATTTAGTGTCATATGCACAGTTAGGAATCATGTTTCCCTGTGCAATGAAATTCTTACTTTGCCGTCCACATGAATGCCACACAATACAAATGAAATATAAAGTAGATTAATAAGTAACACTTTAAAGCAGCAAATGAATAGATCATTGTCCTGCTATAGGATGAAACCCTGAAAAGCTCTGACTTCCTTTGTTCGTGGCCTTTATTTTCCAAATAACGCTTCAGAGGGTGTGGTAACAGTCTTCCTCTTGTCTCCTCATTTCCTAGCTCCACCCCTTCTTTCCTCTCCTCTCTTCTTCCCTTCTGTCCTATCATTATCCCACCTTTTTTTGCTGCCACCCCTTCTCTTCTTTTCCCTTTTATCCTTCCATCCTTCCTTCTTTCCTCTTGTCTCCTTTCCTCTTCCCTTCTCTCCACTTCATATTCATCCTTCTAACCTCCCACGTCTCCTCCTCTCCTCTCTATTCACCCTTCCTTTCTTCTTCCCTTATACTGTTACCTTCTGCCCTCTCTACCTCTTTTATCTTCAGCTTCCTCCTCTTCACTTTCCTTAGCCCCTTATTCTCCCTTCTTTCCTCTTGTGTTGTTTCCTTTCTCTTTTTACCTTTCAGTTTCCCTTCTTTCCTCCTCTCCTCTTTGCTCCCACATTTCTCTTTGAATTCCATTTCCTTCTACCCTCTTTTCTCTTCTCTCATTTCCTCTTCTCTTCTCCTGTTTTTTGAATTTTATTTCTATCTCCAATGTTTCATCTCCACTCATTTTCTCTCCTGTTCTCTTTTTTTCTCTGTCTCATTTTCTTTTCTTTGCCTCTTTTGGTTTATCCTGCTCATCAAGACAGAGCCTATGTTTCTCTAGCTTCACCAACCCCCAGAGAATTGTAGCTGATTAAATGTTCCAAAGAACCTTAAGGTACATTAAGTAGATAGTGTGTGTGTGTGGGTGTGCGTGCGGTTATATGGCCAGTAACGTGAAGCCCAGTTTTATACCATGGGAGTAAGGACATGTTGGCCAGTCCTCGTTTTCTGACATACCTTAAAGTTCTGTTTGAGGGTTAAGGGTTTTGAATTAGATTAGTGGTTAAGGCATTTAGTTGTGATGGTTAAGGTTTTATATATGAACGTCACTTTTGGCTTTTCCTCGTTAGGGCTTGCCACAGAGAATCGTCACACTGATGATTTGCATGTTGACATTTGGCACGTGTTTTACACCAGATGCCCTTCTTGATGCAACCCTGACTCGAATCATGGCCACAGTGGCGAGAGCGCTGCGCCCTAACCAGGTCTATCAGGGCCCCTTTAGTTCCTTTTATGGAACTAGGGAATACATTATGTTAATTATTGTCCTCACAAATATAGCAGTACAAATGTGTATATGTGCTCATCTTCACCAGTGACACTGCAGTAATCAATCAAGTTTAGTTTTCAGGAAAAGACACAAGCGCACACTGCATTCACTTTTTTAGAACTACTCGAGCTTTACATTCTGTCCCTGCTACAGTAAACCAAATAAATCTCTTCTTTTATTGTAACATCCTTCATCGTTTCAAAGGTGGTGTTAGTGAGCATCGCACAGGCTTTCCTGCTTCTCACCACTGTCATATAGTCAGAAAACTCTGCTTTTAGGGATCATTTGTCTTCATAAAGTAAATTCAAGCGCCCATGAAAGGGGTGTATTTTATATTTGGGCTGCGTTATGTTAACGGTGTTTGTAGTATTTTTTCTGGTACAGCAACACTACTAACAGTGCTATAGAACTGAGTCATGCCCTCTTTCGCATGGTGTCACCATAAACTAAACATTACCAGCATCACAAAAGGGGAGTTTATTGAGAGGGATGTTGCTTTGGTTGCACTATCAACTTGTAGAGCATGCTTGAGAAAATGTTGCAGGCTTGATAGACCCAGGTCCCACCTATTTATCACAGCAGGTGAACAAAGCAGAGGTGATGGTCACCACTACTACAGGCTATGTAATATGTTCTTTTGTATACATAGCCAAAAGTATTTGGGCAAAAGTGTATGGACACCTGAACGTTGCAGCCATATGTAACCTTTTAAAATATCATTCCCACAGAGTAGGCATTCAGATTTAAGAGCCTGGCTGCCGGGAGTCGCTCCCATTAAGCCCCAAGAGCGTTAGTGAGGTCCTGCACTGGCGATGGGCGATCCTAGCCTGGATAGCAGTCTGCCTTCCAGTTAATCCCGAAGCTGCTGGATGCAGCTGAGCCTCTGTGCTGTAGCTATTTCACACTAACCTGGGAAAACCATTTCTGTGTGGAGCTGGCTCAGTGCACAGAGACATTGTCATGTTGTTACCGCAAAGCCGAAGGAAGACTACAGTCTAAAATATCATTGAATGTTGAAGAAATAAGATTCCCCTCAAGAGCAACTAATGTGAAAACCTCAGACCAAACGTACACAAAGGGATGTAGACGGGGTGTCCATGAACTCTTGGCACATCACTCGTACTAGACTAGTATTATGTTGTATTGTAAAAGAATGCTTTAGAGGAAGACCATGATGTGTCTGAACATAATTAAATATTGTGAAAAAGCAAAAAATAAAAAAAAGTTTGACTCTTAAAATCTTCAATTTTCTGTTGTGGATATAACTTTCTTAACCGAGGCTTTAGATTGAATACTACTACTGATTCTCCTTCTCACACACGTGCTGTCTTTTCATCTGCTGTTTCTTTAGGGTAATGCTAATGGAGGTGTGTTAGTTGATGCACAATATGGGACTTATCAGTACTGACAGACTTTATTACTGACACATAAAGATGTCTAATTTGTCTCTGTCTGCAGCCACTCATTTCTATGTGACTCTTGTGCATCTCCGGGGCAGAAAAGACAGCAACTGTGATGAAATGTTGAATTCGGTTAATGGATTTTAAATCATTATTAGCGGCATGAGACGACACAGATGATGCTTTGTAAGGCAAATCCTGCTCTGTGTGCACATTAATGTCCCCATTAAACTCCCCAGCTGGCAGGAAAAGTGCAGCGGTATCATCATTGTGCCTGATACAATGTCGACCATAATTGAGGAGCCGTGCACTCCAGAACAACCGCCGCTGGTTGAACACTACAATAGCACCAATGTGGAGTTGGTGGTGCCTCCTCCAGCACCACTGCTAAAGGTGCAGACCATTCCACTAGCCAGTATATTCATTTGCCATTATACAGATGAATTGAATTGAATTGAATTAACATGTTAATAATAAAATTATTGAGGTTTATCAGCTTTATAGTTTTGACAGAAATGTTCCACCATGAAGTCAACACTGGGCAAATAATGTTCTTTAGCTTATGACACACAAAGTTCAAAGATGGGCACCTTAGGTGGGGAAGCCATCAAGTTAGTGGTGTCCATTTTGAGCCACAGTAAAACAGGAATGTTAGCTCAATAAACCAAATGTGAGGCTGAAGACATGGTGAGATGAAACAATTGCTGTAATGGTACATCAGCCCACCTTTGAGAGCAAGTAAATCAGTGCATAAGATAAAAATAACATGGTGTGATCTTAGGTAATCTGAAGGTACTGTTGATGAAGTTCAGGATTAGCTGTGTTTATCTGTCTTCGTTTCTAAATGAAACACATTCAGCCAGACTGTTGTTTCATACGGTTCAAAGCGGTTAGTAACTGAATCCCAAGCCATACAACAGTTTGTCTTGTGTTCCCCTTTTCCTGCTATCTCAAAGTGATATGACAAGAAAAGGTGCCCTCAGAACAATATGGCATGTAATTATATGCTGCTGCAGTGTTTTTTCAACGTCCTCTACACGGAGACGTTGTGCAATGAGCTGAATAAGCTCAGTGAGAAATCATCCGCTCAGACAAACTGAGATCTACCGTGATGGCTCCTGTCACTTCAGTCCAAGTGATGTTTGTTGCTAATAAGTTCTTCTATACGGTGACAGAGAGCTGGACACAAAGTTGATTTGCTTTACCGATTTGATTGGCACTTTGTATAAGGTCTGTCAATTAGTGGCTAAACAGAAAGTGATGGACAAGCTCACACATCACACTGAGCCTTTTAAAGTTCAGCTGTCAATAAAATGCATGTTGTGCTTGGTTCCTGTTCATGTCCCGTGTGACAGAGAAATGACATTTCTAAAAGTGTATTTATTTTCAGTGTCATTGAAAATAATAGACACTGTGTGTGTGTGTGTGTGTGTGTGTGTGCGTGTGTGTGTGTGTCTGTCTGTCTCTCTGTCTAGTGTATGCATACAGAGAGAGTCTCACATACTCTGCAGCTTCTGGTAGAAAAGTGAACATGCACATTTAAACAGCAGTGTAGATTATATGTCTCAGATCCTTGCAGATACAGTGAACAATGCTGATCTCTGAAAGGGAAATTTGATCTCTCTCGCTTAATAAAAACACATAACAGGTCTCTGGGAAAGACAAGGTTAAGAAACGAGGTGTATCAAAGGGTGATGACTTCGAAAAACGAGGCCACATCAGTGGTTTGTCTACTTTAAAAACGCTCACTTTATCTTTTCCCTTAGATATTATTTAAACGCTGGCTTAGACTTCTGTTTATAGAGTATTTGACCCGGAGAAAGAAGAACATGATGATAAGATGCTCCTGCTCTGTTTTAACCAACTCTCAGAATGCAACTGAATGATCTGTAATTACAGTGATTTAATTTACAGTGACCTTTTACAGCGATAGGTGGTGTAATGGGTCAGTGATGCAGATGCCTTAAAAGAAATGCTATTTCAGTGCATTATTGTAAGTCCTGTGGCTGTTAGTCTTAACGTCTTAATCTGGCTTTTCAGGTGAATGAGATTTACCACGATGAGTCACTGGGAGTCCACATCAATGTGGTCCTGGTGAGAATGATCATGCTGGGATATGCCAAGGTGAGGTTTCACTGACTCTTAATTTGCCTTCCTTTCTTCTGGAACACAACCAGGTTCACTTCAGCTCTCTGTACAGATGCTAAACAGGGAACCAAATGCATACAGACTGCAGAGATCATGCACTGGTGTGTGCTGAAAATACATGAAGCAATCAGTGATTACATGTTCACCTGGCATTTTGTCTGATTAGACTGTAGAAATTCAATTTGCTATCCGCTTATTATATCCTGAGATGCTCCATGATTGGCCTGTCCTACAGTGAATGCTTCATTCACAGTATTGAGGTTCATTAATAAGCATTGCCCTCTCCCCCTTTGCTCCTGTCAGTCCATCAGCCTCATTGAAAGAGGCAACCCATCACGGAGCCTGGAGAATGTGTGCCGCTGGGCGTTTGGGCAGCAGAAAGGTGACCCTGATCATGCCGAACACCACGATCATGCAATTTTCCTTACTCGCCAAGGCTTTGGCCCCACGGGGATGCAAGGTGAGGCCCCAGAGGACGCCTGGTTCAAATGAGAATGTGTAGTTTCCTGCAGCATTTTGACACAGGGCTGGTTACATGAGGTCAGCCATCATAATGTACAGCAGTATAATCATCCTGTCTCACAAAATGTTCAACTTGTTAGTCAGGACTGGTTCTTTAACTTTTGGTTTGTTGACACTAATGTTCACGAGAAGCTCGTACTACCCTACAAGCACATCAGTTTTAAGCCCCTTCATGACCAATATCTAGCACAAATAAAATGACCAGTCCTCCTATGGTAACACCCAAAAACCTTTTTGTGTTTCATATTTGACACCTTTCCTCAGTGTCTGTTCTTGTGGATGCAGATCTGAATATGCTGGAGGCTCAAGACAATTTGTACTGGCTGTCAGATACTGGCATCAGTATCTCATATGGCTGGTACACAGAGAACCCACCCAACAAGCCCAGTATTTTTAATCAGCCCTGTCTTTAGTCACATACAGCTTTGCCTACAGTTCAGGTGCTGTTACAGTTTCATGCCTATTCATTTAAATATCAGTTGCCAGTGTCTATAAACTTAAAAGATGAAGGTTATTAAAACGTCGTCCCATGAACAAGTAAACTGTGATTTCATGTCATAGTTACAGTGTGAGTGTTTTAATTGGATGGCATAATCACAAATGTATGAAAATACAGCATCGCTTTTCCACCATGTTAGGCTGTCAAGCATAAGAAAATAAGCTGTACAATAGCTGTGGTGCTCTTCATCCTGAAAAGCGAGGATCTTCTATTGAATCATACTTATTGTTGCAGAGGCTAGCTTGAGGAAGGCGCCGGAGATCAAAGTCGCCTTTTTCTCTTTTATTTTCTCACATGCACTGCCGCTGCAGACAGAAGTCACTGAACAACCAACCCTGATCTAAATACATCTTACCCAGAGGGGCATTATGGCAGGTGCCTCCCCCCTAAGGCGTTCTGGGGGACCCCACCAAGTGTCTCTCTGCCCCCAGCGCTGCGGTATATTTTGCTGTGGTTTTGAAGCTGAATTGTTTTACAGCGCAACTAACTAGGCTATACACCAGTGAGCCAGAACACTGTGACCACCCACAGCTGAAAAACACTGATTATCTTCGAACAAAGGCAAAGTCTGGCATAAAGTGAGCGGCCATTACTCTTAAACGTGTACTGACTATACGCTGTGTTCTCCTCTAGTGCCATCTTTGGGTTGCACTGTAATTAAAGACACTGGCAGATTGTAAAGTCCTGAGCAACTCTGACAACAGCCAAACTCTTACATCCAGACAGCGTCTTTATAATGTAAAAAAGGAGCAGAAAGCTGCTTTTGTACTAGACTTTATTTTTTCTACTGTGTGACTTTCAGCTTCACTTTGATTTTGTTACTGATGTAACTTACTAACGTATTCTTATTACAGACCTTGCTGTCTTTCTTTTGTTTCTGTGCAAAGCTCAGATCTTTGGAGGCTCCCTTTCATTTTTTCCCAAGTTGAGCAGAAGATCGTTTTATATTTAGTACTTCCTTCGTCCATCCTTCTCCATCCTCCCCACACATGAGGAGAAAAAGGAATTGTTCTATTTACTCTTACTGTCTGATCATTTTTATTGCAGATTCATTAATGAATAGCAGTGAATTTTTAATGATATACACATCAGTTCCAATCTAAAAATACACCCATAGTGGCTGTCTTTTGGTTGAAAATCAGTCCTATTTGACACACCTCACACCGAGCAGCATCAGCTTTTCTTTTGATCAAGGATATTAAGGCATTATTGGCTTCATGCTGTCCTGTAGTCGAAGGTAGAATTATTTCATTGCTCTCTGGGGGAAACCATTTTACAATAACTTCTCTGCAGTCTTTCCTTCAGCCATTGTTAGGTTTTCATAAGCGCTGAGCCACGCTGTAAGAAAGATGTCATTAAGCTTCTCGGGTTGAGTGTGACATTTTTTAAAGCTGAATCATTTTCACAGGCTGAAATAAACAAAGCAATTGACCAGATTTCACCCTGTGGACAGGGAGCAGAAAATAAGAGCTTGATAGTTGATGGTAAAGATCAAATGGAAATCCTGTTCCGCCTTCTCTTAAAATAAATCTAACCCAGAACCACCATGGGAACAAACAAAACCTAGCCCTGCTAACATTGACTCCTTTGTCAAGGTTGTGATCCTGTTACTTAGGTCTCAAGTGAATATACTCACATACATAAGCAGTTAATTAACATCAAATAACCTTCAGTTCTTCTCTCAGTGGAGATCGACCTCTCCATTAAACAGTTCATTTGTCAAACTGGGGAAAGAACATCAATTCATCACATTGTGTTGACCAAATCTTACAAACATCTAGCAATACTTTCATTGTACTTTGTGTTAATAACTTTGTCACTTTGTTCAGACATGTAATCCATCCATCCATCCATTTTCTTCCGCTTATCCGGGGCCGGGTTGCGGGGGCAGCAGTCTAAGCAAAGATGCCCAGACCTCCCTCTCTCCAGACACTTCCTCCAGCTCCTCCGGGGGAATGTCGAG
>NW_018128256.1:298533-320468 GCF_001952655.1 Monopterus albus | reverse complement strand
TTAGTCTGACCCGTCACCCAGGACCTGTTTGCCTTGGGAGACCCTACCAGGGACATATAGCCCCCGACAACATAGCTCCTAGGATCACTCGGGTACTCAAACCCCTCCACCACAATAAGGTGGCGGTTCAAGGAGGGGCAGACATGTAATACTGAATGCAAAACATAATGTAAGGGACACTGTGTTAGCTTTTGCGCCTAGATTGAAACATGTCTTTTGTAATGTTAGAAAAACTAAAAGGTGTTAAAGGTCAAGCTCAGGTTTATCAGTGTTAAGCATAACTTTATTGTCTTATACATGCATTTTTCTGCCATTGATCATATTATTTCTTTAAAATTACCATCTAGTAACCCAATACAACATCTGTAAAACGCAGGAGGAATGTTCTGTTAGTAAGGCGAGTCAGCTCTGTTTATATAGCACATTACATACACTGAGGCAGGGGAAAACAGTAACAGCACTATAAACAATAAGCATTAAAACCTACGTCTCCCGTAGAATGCTCATGCTTTTGTTACGGTCCATGTTTTTCCCCCTCTGTCACGTTTAGTGACGCGTAATCACACAAATCCTGTTGATTTTTGCTTCTACTGGAATCTATTACGACTGATCAGGCTGCTTGAATTTCACTTTCTCCCTCTATAAAGAGCTGGGAAAACCAATAAAATCTAAATCCACAGGTTTCATAAAAACATGATTTTTTCCTGATGATCTTACATGAAAACTATTTTTGTCCAGTACAACCTGTACTGAGAACCAATCAACCTGTCCTCTAAAATAATTTAATGTCAGTGTTTCGTACTCTTTTTTTTCTTCCTGTTTGCACTTTTTGCCTTTATTTTATTATTTAAATGGGTTGCAGAGAGGCGGGGAGGAAACGGGAGACAGAGGAGAGGACCTGATGCAAAGGTTGTGACATCTGTGCAGAATAAACTCACACTTCCTTAGAAAAGAGTTTCCCACTTAATGCCAGCTGGGAAGCAATCTGTAAATTTTCAGTATGATATAACTTGCTGTACTGACTTGCAAAGTTATAAACTACTGTATATAAATATATTCTACCGGACTGTTTTCATTTAACCAAAGAAGCTGAACTTTTAAGGCTGCCTAAACAATAATAATAATATGACTTGACTTTCATCATTTAATAATGTATAAATAACCTTCATGCTGTCTCTCGGTGTCCTCCAGGCTATGCTCCAGTCACAGGAATGTGCCACCCAGTGCGGAGCTGCACCCTCAACCACGAAGACGGCTTCTCCTCAGCCTTTGTTGTGGCTCACGAGACCGGACATGTGTAGGTTCCTCTTATTATGCTCTTCCTTCTTTGCCTGTGTAGGTGTTATAAGCATCTAAACACACATCTTTGCCTGTGTAGGTGTTATAAGCATCTAAACACACACATTCTTCTGCTCAACATGGCACTGTGCTGTAGTGCAACAGGAATCGATGCCTTTCTGCTTAACACCACAGCTGCATGTGAACTTCTTCCTCGGGCCTAATTCCCTGAAATATGTATGTGAAGAGGCACAATAGCCTTGAGTGCTCACAAAACCAACAAACAGTCACATGGGCTGGAATCACAACTGTGCACGTTATTGAAACGTGCAAAAACCGTACACGAGAAATATCTGAAATAAAGACAAACTCTACCTTTGAAGTCCTGGTGCTAGGTAACCTCTCGATCTAGGTCAAACTTGGATAGGCATATGTTGATGTTATTTTTAAAATGTTTTCTTGTGGGAGCAGATTGGGCATGGAGCACGACGGCCAAGGAAACCGCTGCGGGGACGAAACAGTGATGGGAAGTGTGATGGCTCCTCTGGTGCAGGCGGCCTTCCATCGATACCACTGGTCCATGTGCAGCGGGCAGGAGCTGAAGAGATACATTCAGTGAGTTCATGTTCACAAAGTCAGACTGTTGTGATATAGTATCTTGCCATGTCTCTGAGCAATGAACAGCTGAGCAATGACTTGTTAGGTTTTTTACTCAGCTGTAAAGAATCAGTTTTTCACTGGGAAAGTTCAGTAGAGCATGAACACCAATGGAAATGTGCAGTCAGTCTCTACTGAAATGTGAATGCATAACTCTTACTGACAGAGAAACAAAACGAGTTGATATTGAATGTCTGATTACTTTGTGCAGCATTGAGAATCTTCACCGGTGTCACAGTGGCAAATGTTTAAACAAGTGGGCAGTTACACACTGTACAGTAGGTGCCGCATGACAACAAAACACTGAACTGTGGGACTTTTCACTGCTCACTTAGAGCTGAAATTAAGTGTTGAATCCATGTGCATTTAATCTGCTTTCTATTTTCAGCCTGTCTTGGTTTGCTGGCTCATTAGTTAGGTGGCAGATGAAACCATGGGATGCCCTGTCACTGCCCAGGCAGGTTGAACACAGACTGGAGATAAAGTTTTTGTCAGCTACAAAATCTGAATAGTCATAATTTGCCAGGCTTGTGAGGTCAGAACAACCTATAATAATCAATTAAAAGGCTGTATTCAAATAATGCCTTGGTGTCAGGAAGAGAAACTGAAGTGGTCTACATGGTAAAACCCTGCATAACGTCAATGTAACCACAGCACCAGTTCAATGAGCACGTAATCCGTCAGTCATATTTGCCGTTCTGCTGCACTGAGCTCCTCTCTGGTGTTGGTGATGTTTTTTAACTACTGTCAGTGAAGCCTGACAGTTTTTGTTGATATTTTACTGCAAGAAATATGAAGTAAAAACACCCTTTGAGCTCATCAAACATCTGTTCAGCTACTATTATTAATGATTACTGTTTCACTGACACTAATATAATAACATAGTTAAAATGCCAAAGTGAGTTCTGTTCAGTTTATTGTCCTTTTGGAAAAATTTTTTTTGTGTTTGTCAGACAGATACATTTACATATTAACACAACAGAGACAAGCATGTACAGCACATACGGGCATCACACACCATCACCATCATTCACAAGGGTGTGTTTATCTAAGTTACACTGTGAAAGATCACTGTGCACGGACAGCCTGCAAAGGCAGTACCCTGCACAGAGGATGTGATACATCCCTAATGATTGGCCAGGCCTTCTGCCCCGCTCTGCAGCCTACTGTAATGTTTATTAAGTTTATTTTTATTAATTAGAGACAGTGATGAATACCATGCAATAAAGCAAGATGTTAGAAAACCCTTCACAAAAGAATGATAGAAAAGTGTGTCTGCACACTGTTGAAGCTTACACATTTCATTTCCTTAGCCGAATCAAAATAATCCTACTCCTTACTAATCGATAGTACTAATCCTTAGTAAAGTAGAAGTGCTTGGGAATAAGTGGTTAATATATAACTGCACTGCTGATAGGAGCAACAGGAGGATCAGTAATACATGACAGGAGATTATAGCAGGAGAAAATTGGAGAACAGAGAAAAAAATACTTGTAAACTAAAAATTACGCTGTTTTAAATATGCGCTAAATAGGCTTGTTTCGCTCTGAGGTAAATAATGCTAATAAGGGTTTACCAGGATGACGACTTTGATTTTCCACCTAGTATTTGACATCAGTGTCTTTTTTCATCTCCTGACAGCACATACGACTGCCTCTTGGATGACCCCTTTAAACATGACTGGCCGCAACTTCCTGAACTTCCTGGCATCAATTACTCGATGGATGAGCAGTGTCGATTTGACTTTGGAGTGGGCTATAAGATCTGCACTTCAGTGAGTACAACACTCTGCAGGTGCTGCAGCACTTCAAACTGACATCAGCTTAGTTTCCACCACAGTCATACTTCTGGCTTATTCTCTGCAGATGGGAGGATGATATTCTGTCACTGTATTAATATTAGCTGTATTCATCAGTACAAGTCATCGTCTTCTTTCACAGCTCATGTCACCAGCTCCTAACTGATGTCAGGTTGTTATCACAGAAATGAGGAAAGGTCCTAATTAGATGGGTGGCCTAACAGATATAAAAAGTTGATCTATGGATTGTTCTGTGGCAGGAATGAAGCGCTGCATTTAGCTGCAGCAGAGTTGCCAGAAAGTGGCCGGGGCAAATGGCGAGTGTTCAGTTCAGTCAGTTGTCTAGTGTGCCTCTACAAACAACACCTGAGCAATGAAACAAGACTGGAAAAGGAGACATGGCTGTGACAGACATGCTCAGAGAGTTCAGTTAATTTCTTCAGGATTCAAATGCTGGAGACTTTCTTTCTATCAGGTCCTAATAAATAAGATGGACGAAGGAAGTGGCTCCAGTGACCCCTGAGTACATGAACTGATTACCAAAACAACTCTATTCTGTTGTCAGTACTGGACAATTAACATGAAGTGAAAACTGGAATCTCACAGAAGTAAAGAACAGAATATAGCCGATAATACAACAGATTGAAACTACTTGACTGACGATTGTTTTCATCTAAATACAGAATTTTCACCAGTTCAAGAAATGACTGGTTTGACTAGACAGCACTCAGAAACTTGAAATACATGAGGGGAGATGTCAAAATACACCTAACAACACCTAATGATGCTGATGGCCGGGATTCTTTTAGAATATTCAAGTCTTGTCTTGTTGAATGTACTGCTGCAGTGCCTTTTGCCACTCAAAGGCCAGTAAATGTAATAGAACTGGATGATTCTTCACTGGGCCATTTATGTCTAAGTTCAACATGCAGTGCTAATACAAGAAGGAGTGTGGTCTTTATAGAGAAGCAGAAGGTAAGCTGAGGTTGTTGAGAGGATCCATTCAGGAGACCACACGCCAAACCCTGTCAAGCTCCAGCAATTAGATAAAGTGCTTTATTAACTCAGTGGGAAACCAGACAATAACCTTAACCATATCATATTCATGGCTGGATTAACTTGAAAGGCTACCCCAGGAAAAGACCCTGGGATCTCAGGTATAAAATGTGCATTGTTTATTTGTACAGATCAAATAAGTCATTATATGATATTGCTGTAACTATTGCTCTTGGTTCTGCTTAGAAGAGCAGCAGCTGCATTGTGAATTAACTGCAGATGGGAATGTGCGTCATGACTCGTAAGCCGGAAGAGAAAATGGATCGTCCAGTATGAGAGATGCATCTCAACCAGTTGATAGCTCTTAGAAAGTCATTTTACCAGCTCATGTTGCTCTCAAAGCTTCTTGGCAGAGGGATGCTTCAGGCAGCCAAGAGGCCACTTTTAAGAAAAAATCATCTGATCACAGTAGCTGAAGAGTGCCTCTTATAGTTGAGCCCATAATACCTGTAAACAACGATTAGGTCTACAGAGCAGTCTCTTAGGCACAGAGCAGTGCAACCGTGGAATATCAGAGTAGCTACAGAGTGTTTTAGTGGATATGCTGCTTCTCGCATTCTTTATACCATCAGCTTTTTGTTATATCAAGCTCATTTAGGCATCATCATCCAAAATATTGAGCTGAAGCTGCAGCTGTGTATAGTTTCCTGCATAGTAATGGTACCTTAGTAAAGATGTGTTTGGATGTCACAGCTGGAATTTTTCTTTTTAAATTAGTGATGTAAGACTTTTCTTCAGAATATTTAAAAAAATCTGACAGATGATGTTTCTTAGAAGGTGTAAGATGTTTCAGAGTTATGTTATGAGCTCAGTCTGCCATGTGCATCAGAAACTGAGCATGCTTCAGTTTTTACATGCGGTACAAAAGCCCACTTACAGTAACATCTGATTTTCCTCTTTTCTGTGTTTCAGTTTCGTACGTTTGACCCATGTAAACAGCTGTGGTGCAGTCATCCAGACAACCCTTACTTCTGCAAGACCAAGAAAGGCCCACCCCTTGATGGGACAGAGTGTGCTCCTGGAAAAGTGAGTTGTCTATTACATGCAGTTCTACAAAAGTATATGGACACAGAGGTAATTAACACGTTATATACAGACATTTTCCCATCATCATAACACAAATAATGAAAATGTAATAATTCCAAAACCTGTATTTAGTAATTCTTCATCTACATTACATGAATATATGATTGCTGAGCATCTCATTCTGAGCCAGTAGGCTGCAGTGGCCTTCACTAGTCTGAGAGGAATGGACATGGCTGCAGGAATTTGTTCTCATTCAGCCACTAGAGCATTACTGAGGTCCAATAATGATGCTCAGAGATTAGACCTGGCTCACAGTCAGCATTCAGATTTATACCTTAGGTTTTGATGGTGCTGAGGTTAAGGCTCTGGCCAGGCCAGTGTAGTTCTTCCAGACCACAGAGAGCTGGAAAGGACCTGCCCCAAACTCTGGACAAAGTTGGGAGCACACTGCTGTCTAAAATGTCACTGTATTGTATAAAATTTAAAAAAAAATCCCTTAACTACCCAAACCGTAAAGAACATTTCTGTCCATATACCTCTGGCCATGTAGTGATTTGACATTTTATTCCCCTGTGTTATTCCCTGAGTCTTGAAGGGAGGCTTTTGTGTTTTGCTTATTCTTCCTCTGTTATCCTCTGTAGTGGTGCTACAAAGGTCACTGCATGTGGAAAAACCCTAACCAGGTCAATCAAGATGGTGCATGGAGCTCCTGGAGCAAATACGGGTCCTGCTCACGGTCCTGTGGCACTGGAGTTCGGCTGAGGACACGTCAGTGCAACAACCCAGCGTAAGTAGCAGTAATAAGATTTGATTCTAGCAGGCATCATGAATGATTGTCACACCTTAAGGTAGAAATAATGGATGATGCTGATTCTATTTGGCAGTGATTGTTGTCAAAGAAATGCTCATTGTTTAATCAGCTCTTCTCATCTGTCTCCATTTTCTTTCTGCCAGACCATCCAGTGGTGGCCAGGACTGCCCAGGAGTAAACTACGAGTATCAGCTGTGCAACTCTGACGACTGCCCCAAACACTTTGAAGATTTTCGAGCCCAGCAGTGCCAGCACCGCAACACCCACTTTGAGTTTCAAAATGCCAAACACCACTGGCTGCCCTACGAGCATCCTGACGGTGAGACAGAAAAATGTCAAACGGATTGTTTCACTGGATTGTGAGTGTTTATGTACAAAACAAAACACAGTGAAGCTGACAAAGGCCTGGGATCTGGGTTCTCACAGCCAGAACTGAACCAACACACTTTATATCCAAAACAGAGGTGTTCCCAGCAGTTTTAGACCGTTTGAACTTCGTGACCACACTCTTTGTGCAAAAGGAACCTTTTCAGGTGTGTTTTGTTTTTGTTGTTTTCTTGGCTTCTCCTTTATTCTTTTCCTGGTCTCCCATCACTGCACCATTATGCAAACTTTAAAGCTGTCCAACTGCAAATTGGGCCCTGTTGACAGCGGTGATGGAGAATAGAGAACCTGTATTCTGTGTCTGTGCACTGTCAGGCTTTTGTCTGGCTTCGCTCTGTCGAGCTGTTTGCCACTTTTTGAAGCTTAACTGGTCTGGGTATTGAAAAAAAGGAAGAAACCCAGTGAGAAACGCAGAAGCCTTCGGAAACAGTACATTTTCTGTATATTTGCATACAATTAATAGTTTTTATCCATATCTCTCTATGTTGTATGTTGTTTCTGTTATGTCCTCACTGTTTCATTGGTTTGTCTTTATTTCTCTGTAAACACTTTGTAAACCCTGTTTTATAAAGGTCTTTTATGGATGAAGAATTTTGTATTACAGTGTGCCACATTTTATTGGTCATTATTGTTACCTTGTCTCCCAGTTTGATTCAGAACCACCTAGTAACTACAATAAGGTTTTACCCATACTTGGCAGTGTGATGGTTTTTTAATGTCAAGCTGGGTTTTTTTATCCCAGCAGCAACAGCAGTAGAAAAGTGTTATTTTTTTGTTTGTTTTGTTTTTGCAATAATTAAAGATTAGGTCCTTCTAGCAGTTGGGAAAAAAACAAACATTTCAGTTAAATTTAGTTTATTTTTCTTTTTTCTAGTACATGATCCATATATGTTTACAGTGGTTCAAACTAAATCATTTATTAACCCTTATTGTGTAAAAAAAAAAGGTGTAACAATGTCTGGCTCTTTTAAATACAAAACAGTTGTAACATTCCTCTTCTTCCATGTGCTTGGTCAAATGTTCAGTAATAATCTGTTTGTCTTGTAGCCAGCAAGAGGTGCCACTTGTACTGTCAGTCAAAGGAGACTGGAGACATGGCGTACATGAAGCAGCTGGTGCATGATGGGACACGATGCTCCTACAAGGATGCCTACAGTATCTGTGTGCGTGGAGAATGTGTGGTAAGGACAATCTACATGACTCCTGATATATTAAAAAGTTCATTGCATAACCATATACATTACACAGTGTGATGTTGGTAAACTGCATGATCAGCACCAGGTTCAGATTTTAATTTTATGTTATGGAAGTTAATGTCAAATACTGTATATCACACCTACAAGATATTAGAACTTACTGCTGGCAGTAAAACAGTATGGCACTGCACAGAAAGGGATATTAGCTGCACACTGCTTTGTAAAGATTAAAAGTTTAAAAGCTTTTCTTAAAATGGCTGCCTGGTTACAAACAAACACACAAGTCTTCTGAAGATCTTTTGTGAATAATTTCTTCTTCCTTGTAGATATATTCATATTTGGTGACAATTAGCTGCACGCTGGGGGAATAGTGAAGACGTGAAATCTGCAGAAATCGGGACACTGATGGATTTTCTTGAGCCCAGGAGTCCAAGAACTATTTACTTCTATCTACTTATGCATCTGAATTTCAGAGAGCAGCTGTTCAAATGACAGCTAGAGTGAAGTTTATCTGCTTTGTAAAGTTCTTTGTTCCAGGACAAAAAAAGCCACCTCATCTGTTTATTTATTTGTTTCCAGAAGGTTGGCTGTGACAAAGAAATAGGCTCTACCAAAGCTGAGGACAAATGTGGGGTTTGTGGCGGGGACAACTCCCACTGCCGCACCGTCAAAGGAACCTTCACCCGAACACCAAAGAAAGCTGGTAAGAGTGCACTGAGACCAGCACTAACATAGATCCTGCACACAGAATTCTGTTAAAACAAAGTTTCTCAGAGAATATATGTTTTATATGAATGGAGTATACCTAGAAATACTGCACTCTTGTTTTGAAATCATAAATATATTACTTCAATCATTTATTAAGGCTAAAATAAGAAGATAATACACAGGGTGGAGGCAATAGTGCAGCATGCTGCACCATGGCATTACCAGCCCATTACTTTACATTTACATTAATTTGGCAGAGCCACACAAGCACAGTATATATCAGAATACCTGCATTGTCATGCTTATATTTCTTCATGACTGATAACCCGTTGATTTACACTTGAGGGTTAAAGCTGATGTTATGCTATAGTTTTTTTTTATTGTCAACACCAAACCCAACAATATTTTTGTTTATATCCCAGCACCTTCTGAATTTTTGACCCTTTGTGTGGCTCACAGGTGCAAATGTAATCTGGTCTGTAAGATAACACTGTAATAGTAGCTCACACAGCTGATGGTAAATCAGCAATGAACATGCTAGCAGATTAGCTTACTAGCTGTAGTGCTATCTTTGCATATCATTTTCCCTAAACTGTTGCCCTTAACTATGTTTGATGTGTCATGGTATATAAACTTAATGAACACCTGCCATCCAAACAGCAGTATAAACCTCTTGATTAGGAGCTGATGTAGTAATTTCAAGGGATGTGGCACTGCATGCAAGAGAATCTGAGCAATGAATTAGGGCTGGGCGATGGGACGATGCAGTGCAAACTTTGTGACATAAATTAATGACAGGACAAAATGAAAACAGACAACACCACTGTCTGCTGTTAGAGGAAGATCATTTATGAAGCAAAGAGGCATCACTCTGTGTCACCGCTGAATAATCGGTGAAAAAAATTTGAGTTAATCGAGTGTAGTTCAGAGTGAGACGTCTTCACCTGTAAAACTATCAGTTGATCTCACATCAGTGATGGAAATGTAGCACATTCTGTGGGATGGTGTGCACACAAATGGTTATGAGGATCTGTTGTCTATCATCTTTTGTACATAAAAACAAATCCTGCACACAACCCCCCCCCAAACACAGCCAAACTCCTGTTTTTTATTTTATACGACTTATTTAACCTTCATTTTACAGGGTAGGTCCTGTTGATGTACGAAACCTCCTTTCCAGGGGAGCCCTGGCAAAACAGCAGCACTACAAAGTTACAGACAAAATAAAAACATATAAATACAATAAATACTTGTAGAGTAGTAGTAGAAACTACAATTACCGGTAATGGAAAAAGAAAAGGCAGAGTGTCGAGTGCCCTGTCATAGCATGCAGGAACCTTTCCTGTTTCCATACCTTCATTCATCATCTCAGATTCACATGGTGAACTGCTCACTGAAGGGCAGAGCAGTTCAAAAAAGGAAATGAAAAATACAAATGAGAAATAGTGAAGGAGCTTACAGCTGACTCTGCAATGCATTCATACATCTGGGTGCAAATGCAATAGTAATCCCATGAACACATTCTACACAAAAAGACTCAGATTGTAATGTCTATCAAGCAGCTATTGGTTTGGAAATTACATACCATTAGAGAATGTTGGCTCAGAAGGTAGATCACTGCTCTTGCCTTTAATATCCAGTAGAATGAGGAACACCTGCCACCTGTTATAACCTTTCATGAGTCAGGCAACAACACACGTGTTGCATTCATAATCTCCTTAGAGGCACCGCTGCGTCAGGAGTGTTGGACCTGCCTGTCAAATATAAGGGCAAGTAATTACACCGCTGCTGTTCAGTCCTGGTGATTGACAAGTGCCATCCTGCCAGCAAAAAATAGTTTGCCTCCTCATCTGATGTGAATTCCTCTGGTCCCTGCTTGGCTAATTATGTTTTCACTGTAGGTGATGTTGTTGCAGAGAAGGAGTGAGGTGGAGAAGTGCAGAGGAGAGTAAATACTGTGAAACTAACTCATTTGTTTCATTTTGAAGGGAAAACCAGGGGAGTCTTCTCTTTGCCCAAAGGAGCTCGAAATGTGATTTTAAATAAAACGGAAGACTCTAGAAATGTACTGGGTGAGTCCTGGTAGGTTTGTAAGTGGTGGACATGCCTGATAGAAGGAGACTTTGCTGCCCTGTAGTCTGCACAACCTGCTTCTGATCCCTTGATGAAACATGGCTCAAGGCTCTTTTCTGTCATGTCCTGTGTGCACGTATTCAGTATAATCTGTATTCAATATGAGCACAAAGGAAGGGAACTAAAGTTTGTTTAAGATACTTCCTTCTGTCACGCTGAGCTGTGTAACAGTACTACAAGAACATATTGATATTTCTCAGCCTTTTGATGATAAATCTGATGGATATGAATGAACCTTTATGGCCTGTTTCAATAAAACTTTTGCAGGCTTCTGACAGAAAGGCGACATAGTATTTTCTTTTCCTCAGATGTCGTCAAAACGTCTTTGACGAGCAAAGTGAACAAAACTTCTGAAACACGAGGCATGTCCACCTCTGCAAGCAAACAGACCGTCTGTACCGTCTTGACTTACCTGTCTCTGTCTTATCTTTCCTAACCCCGTTTCTGCTTCTGCTACTGCTGCTACAAACTTGGCAAAGGTTACGTTAAGATGTTTCTCATTCCGCCTGGAGCTAGACATGCGACCATCCAAGAACATGAGGCCTCCCCTCAAAATCTTGGTAAGTGTGACTTCAAAACACCAACATGTGCACGAAATCAGAGGATGTCTGGAAATAGCTCAGCACCATCCTCCTCCTGTTTCCTTGAAAGACTAATGGGACAATGTACTGTCAAGTCATAGATGATAGTTTATTCCTTGTCAGCTCCCAGGCTGAGAAAATTAGTCTTAATTATTATCTATGAAAGAGAGGTTTGTAGATTAGTGGGTTCTCCCTCTCATGCAAATATTGGATAGCCTTTTTTATGTCATTGCATTTTTTGTGATGACGTGTGAACGCATAGTCATGGCCAAGCATATTCAGACATTATCAGCATTATTCATGGCTAGTTCAAGAAGAATCTAAACATGGAATATGTCAGTATCTTCAGAGTCATACTTAAGCCTGCAGTCAGTATCTCTGCAGATTTGTGTCTAGGACATTTTGAACAGTGGCACAAAGTGAGACGAGAGTGGCTGTGATCTATATGTACAGTAGAGGAACATCAGCAGTTTGAGCAAATGCCCAGTACAGTATGTTTATGTTCAAGTAACAAAAACCTCCAACAGCCATAGGGACTATGTCTGTTGTATGGTGAGAGCAAAGGAGGAAGTAGTGGGACTAATTCCTCACAGTGAGGAGATGTCAGTCGGTGAATGGGTCAACAAAATGCCAGACTTGGATGTGGAAGGCCCATCCCTAACCCAGCTGGGACTTGATCTGTTAGTTAATTTCTCATTTAAGTGACAAATCCATGGTCTATAAAAATCAGAAAATAGTGAAAATGACAATATCCCAGATCCATGGTGATATCTTCAAACCCAAAGATGGTCAGATTAATGTAATATTCATGTGATAGACTAATTGATGAATCACTAGAACAGTAAATCAAACTGAAGACAAATGTCCCCTAACCTTAATAAAGTAGCTATTTTAACCCAAACCATAATTTCCCCTAATCCTAATCAGGTTGTTTTGTAACTAAATCTAATCAAACATTCACTGTAGTGATGCCAGGTTCAAAAACTGGTTTGTAATGGATTTTCAAGGTGCCAGACAAACCAGAACAAACATGAAAGTTTAGAAAAACATTAGAAACACAGGTGTTGTGGTTCCATTTGATGAATTTTAAAGCATTTTTAAAAGGTTCAGTCAGTGCAAAAGGAGAAAGGGCCTCATGTTCACAGTCCAAAGCTTCCAACAAATCCATAAGGCCTTAAGGGGCTCTTAAATTTGAACCATGACAAAAAATAGAAAAAAATAATTTAGGCAGAGCAATGTTTAAACACCTTAAACAGGCTTCTGGAGCACCTATGAGTGCCTTTTTACCTGGTGTTTTCTCCCGTGATTAGGACGGAAATGATCAAGGCTCTGAATGATTGGTCGATTCCCCTAGTTTACCCCCACGTGATTCTGTGGGTTTCTTGATAAGGTTAAGGCAGGCAGCAGGATGTTTTCCAGCTCAGTCTTCAATCAGTCAAGGAGACTTAATCACAGACATTCAAGCAAGTAATTTTAGAGTGGAATGGCATGTAGCAAAAAAAAAAGACTGATTTTGATTTCATATAAGATGAGGAGGCTGATTTACAATGACAGAAAAAGGGAAGTACTGATGTGTCTATAAACTGCAAATGGGACTAAAAGCAGGAACGAACGCCTGGCCTTTTCATCCTTTTCATACCTGCACATTTATAACCCTGAATCTGTCAGAGAAGTTGCATATGCACCATTTAGGCAAATTAGTGTAATTATAACATTTGGGGCCAAGTTAAGAACACTGCAGAGATGCTGCTGCACTTGAAAGGCTGTTTCTTGCCAGCTATTTTGAATTTAAAAATATCTCTCAATACCTTTTGTTTTGTGCACAAACAGGTTTGTTAGGTTTTCAATTTCTTACAGGAAAGTTTTATTAATAGTAATAATCACTTTTAAATTGATCAAGGCTTTTAAATCCCTCCTAAATTGTTTCTTTAAAAATCCTTGACCTTTCAGAAACAGCCTCATCAGCTTCTTTGAGCAGCCGAGTCACAGCAAGGTCGATGCACATTAACTTTGTTTCATCAAACTTGATTGCTGCACCCCACTAATGTACTGCAGCAATAATAACCTCATTAGTGCAGATTCAGGCACCTCAGCTTGAAATTGCCTTTATTTGCACCAACAATACTGGTCTGGCAGGATGAAACTTTAAAGGATAAGGCTGCTGGTATTCCTTTTTTTCCCATTTGTCAAAAAACATTGTGAACCAACAATGTCTTTGTCCATTTGTCATTATTTTCTGACTTCCCTCCTTTGTCTGTGGGACTCAGCCTCAAGCCTGTTGGTTCCCAAAGAAAGACAAATCTGTAAAGAATCAATTACAAATATACATTGTAGTTTAATTCTTTAAAAAGAGGCTCCATGATTTGATTAATACGTTTGTCAGCGACTGTTTTCTGACATGGGTTATTACACATTTGGTCCCTATACTAAGTAATTACAGGAGCAAGATGGTGCCACTGCAGGGGCTATTTTCATTGTAATTAACCATTTTTATTATTTGCTGTTAATTAGTTATAATAGTTTATTATCGATAGTTTTTTTCATAAAAGAGCTCCAAACATAGGCTCAGGCACAAAAACAACTTGGTTGTGTTTAGGGAACCAAAATGGTTTTGGTTAAATGAGTAATTAAGCTTAGTGAGAAGATATTGTTTGTCATAATAATAAACGTGGTCAGGGTTAAAGAACGATCACGGTCACATTGTTGACTGTCAATTATTGTTGATGAGCAGCACGATCTTGTGTTTTCTGACCCATCCATCCACTCTGACTTCCGTTCTACACAGACTGTTGCTTTGCCATCACCTACTATAACTTCCTCCTTTGTTCCTTCCTGATCGCCTCAACCTCCTTCACTTGAAAGCAAACATATGTCATCTGGGGCATTTGACTAGTTTCTCCTGTCATGTCTCCTTTAGCAAGATATTAGAGGTTTTCCATAATTTCTAAGGAGCGTAACCATAGTAACTCACATGGCTTCTAGAGCCAGCCAATGGCCTGTAATAGTCCGTTCCTGTGCATTTTCATAAAGCTGAAAGGCCCAGCGGGTGGTTAGTGTGAATGACAGCAGCTTCTGTAGAAGCAGCATTGGCTCTTTGCTTCCAGAGAGAACAGGACTACATGAAATATCCTGCGTCAATATAAAACAAAGCCCTGCAGCTCTGGAAGGAAAAAACACTCTCCATTGCAAATGAGGTGAAAATAGATGTGTGTAACTTCACATTATAATGTAAACTACATGTGTTTTATATACACTTCATCTAAGGCATACATCTGGAGTTGCTTTGAGACCATCTGAGCATCTTATGCTTAAGAAAAATGTTCGTTTTATCAGATTCCGCTGCTGTAGTTTTGTGGACAGCTTCCATCCCTCTTGTCACTGTCATTACCTGTGAAAGGACACGTACTGATGGTTCGCTGTGGAGACTGCTCTGGCTTGCTCATATTTCAAGGGCTAATGTTTATGTGCCGTAGTTATCTGCTGTTAGTTCTGCATTTCTGTCAGTGTCAATATTTCATACATACCGTAGCAGAATTAGTCCAATATATAATCAGAACTGATTCACCGTGACTTCAATATTAGATGTGTATTTCAATCACAGAACTAAAGATGGATTACAAGGTTTAAAGGAAAACAGCAGGTTTGTGGGACTGTGTTTCATTTGATGGATTTATCTGTTCAGATTCGTTTTATTTGCTGCTCCAGGATCATACTTTTTATGTTAACTTTGTTCACCGGTGATATAAGATACTACAGGTGTTCGCTAGAGAATGTGATAACAAATGTTTAAAAAAAATAAAGAAACCATTAAGGACCCTAATTATTTTTTTATTTGAAAATGCAGTTGAATCTGAAAAAATGAATTCGTAGTAAAGTTTTGTTAGTAAAAGCAACAACTGAGTAAATTTGTGGCAAGTGGTGGTGGTTAAATATTAAAATTTTGTTTACAGCAGTTCATTGATATTGGTTTATTGCTGAGTCAGTGGCAACAATCACCCACAACCCAGATATTGGGAAATAATGATGCACCTGATCAGTACGGTTCAAACAAAATGTAGTTTAAGAACAAAGAAGTGCTATAAAGAATCCACAAAATACACAAAT
The DNA here is from genome assembly GCF_001952655.1 of Monopterus albus. Classification (NCBI taxonomy): domain Eukaryota; kingdom Metazoa; phylum Chordata; class Actinopteri; order Synbranchiformes; family Synbranchidae; genus Monopterus; species Monopterus albus. The sequence goes on along the minus strand of NW_018128256.1, from coordinate 304,736 downwards.
AGTTCTTCAGGGAAAAGAAAAACAGAATTACTTCTAAACATCATTGATTGTCTTTTGTTTTCTCCTGATCACAATATACCAGATAATAAACTATGCATGATGTCAACAAACCAAATGAGAACTAAATATGATAAACAACATAGAGTATAGTAATCGAGGTTATCGTGATATATTAGCTCCAGTGAGTCAGGTCTGAATTATGTTTGTTTTGGGATAAACCAGTGGGACATCAAAATAACAACACAGCTATATTTTCGGTTGACTCGGTATCTTTTAACTGTTACTGGTTTTGCCCCATCAGATGCATTGTACCTACAGTACAGATGAGTTTAAAGCAGTTGATGTTAGACAGATTTGAGTGATTCAGTCCTTCTCAGTAAATAATTCAGACCTTTGTAATTAATAGAATACAGATTTTTCAATTTTGCCAGCAGCCCATAACAAATGATTGATTACAGCAATCAAGAACCAGGCGACGGGGCATTACATTCTCAACGGAAAAGGAGAGGAGGCCAAGTCCAGGAGCTTCATCGACTTAGGCGTAGAGTGGCACTACATGATCGAGGGCGATGTGGAGACTCTGCACACTGGCGGACCTCTGCATGATCCTGTGGTGGTTCTGGTAAGAATACATCATCTTCTAACTCAGTGGTTCCCAACACGGGGGTCCCAACCCCTACCAGGGGTCACCAAGGCTTCACGGGTGGTCGCCAGGCCCTCTTCATTTTAAAGGGTATAAGATTTTTTCTTTGGTCTCAGCATTTGGCTTGTTTCTATGGAAAAAAACAACAACTAAATTTAAGGATTATTATAACATCAGTTCTATTTATAAAAAAAAATGGGAAGATGAAATCCACATTTTCAGATGTTAATGAATATGTCACAAAGGAGGGTAATGGATCCATTTCTCGCAAAAGAAGAGGATGTAGAATACCTCCAAACTGAGGATGAGCTCATAGGTATCAAGTCAGATTCTACACTGAACATGGATACAAGCAGTTTTGGCTTGTGAAAGGACCAGACATTACTCCAAGATTAAATATAAGCTAAGGAGAATCTGCTATATTGCAGTATATACAGAAAACAACCTGTTCAAACTTTAAAAATTACTAGGTATTCACAAACTTACAGCAGGTGTTAGGTTCGCTGTTGGGGTTCTTTATGCAGTGTTTAATGGCTCTCTGTTATATAATTTAGATAAATTATTAACTATCTATAAGACAAATTTGAAAAGAAGGGCTCTATTTTTCCATTAGTAATTGTGTGGGTGGTTGAGGGGTCATCAGCATACTCAATGATAAAACAGGGCTCTCTTTAGCATAAAGACTAGGGACCCCTGCTCTAGCTTGTGTTTGAATTATTCTGAGAGGCTTCTGAGAGGCTTTGCTTGAAAATGAGCACTTATGTAAAAGAAGCAGGCCAACCATTCAGTTCAGCCCCCCCAACCCCAGTTCTCCTCAGTTCTCCCAGTTCTATTATCTGTTAGATTTTATTGATTAAGCTGATTAATTAACCAATGATACAGCAATTAGAAACATTTTCTGAACCCTTATTAAAACATAAGCTGGCTTTTAGAAAATTAATTAGTACACTGTTTGTATACAGTTTTGTTCTGCATGCCACGAAGATTTTATTTTAAATTTTATTGTGGGTTTTAAATGAGTACCCCGACTTTGCATATTGAAGGGCCAGGACAATGAACTAAGAAGGCACAATTTGGGAACAGCTTGAAGATATGAGCAGGAGCCTGCACATCAGTTGAAACCGTCAATTCAAACCCAGAACTGACAGGCAGTCAATGAAACACAGCAAAGAGCTGCGGCGATGTGGTCTGAGTGACTTAGTGAAAGTTACTGTAATCTCAGCCAGGTTAATAAACCATGATTGTACCAATTCATTACGCATTGAATCAAAGGTTTGAAACTTAAACTACATCAAGACTGCAGGCTTCTGCTGAAGCCTCATGTTTGTTGATAGGCTGCACAGACTAGACATGAGATAATAAATGATAGTACTGGGACTGGGAGGAGAAACCATAAGGATTTCATACCTGAGATTTTACAGTTGGAGGATTATTTTGGACACCGAGTGCTTAGCACCAAAGGCAGGTGATCTACTGTACAGTGAACTTCATGCAAAGTGTAGTAAATAAAAAATTAATATTTGGTGTAACCATCCTTCCTCTTTAAACAGCGCCTGCTCTCCTTGGTACACACAGTTTTTCACAGTACTCGACTGGTAGGTTGTTCTAAGCATCTTGGAGCAGCTGCCACAGTTCTATCTTTTATCCACATCAGGTCAGACCATGCTTCAGTTACTGAATGAAAGAAAAGATGATTTGACTGGCAGGAGATAATGTGGATGAAGTTCTGAAATACATTTGTTTATTTTTTTTTAAGCATATTAAAGTTCATTCGCTGTAAACTTGCAGTTTCGTCTACACTTCCCTCTTGGTCTACGTGTGTGCAATACAGGCAGCAGCTCCTAATAAGTGGCCGTGTATTTGAATTAAAACAGTGGTGACTGTGCTCATTTACATCATCAGTGTTGGTAGAACTGCTGCTAAATTGAAAAATTACTGCTCCACAACATTTTGTGCATCTGATGGTAATTTGCGACAGGTTTAGTAAATATCCCCATTTGTGCGATTACTTTTTAATCTATTTCCACTGTTGTTAAGGGTTTTGTGAGCATGCGAGCTTTCTCTCACACACACAAACACAAACTTTCACCCTCCATTTTGCTCATTGCTTGTTGTTGTTCTTCCCCACAGACAGCAGCTTTAATTTCTCAAAGTACAGGTCGCATCAGTATCATTTTTGGAATTTCCATTTGTGTGCGAGCTGACGTCTGCATTGTACAACAGGAAAAAAATTACCTGGAAGGAATTTTGTGTCAAATGTAGTGAGATGAACATCGGATCTGACAGAACTTAATTCACAGTTTTACCATGACTAGCACTTTTCTGAAAAGCAATTTCATGAGAGCAGTAGGAGAGAAGTTTATTTTGTTTATCTATAGTTTCAGAAACTGAGATGTGCAATTTGGTGGTTTTCTTAAATTCCAAGATTTTCTTTGAGGGGAAAAAGCTTTAAACATGAGTTTTGTGTTGCCTTGGTCTATAATTATGGTAATTATTCATTCTTGATTTGGCAGTAAATAGTGACTAAATGTTGTAGTTAAAGCAGACATGTTTAAAATGGTAATTTTCTGACTATCGGATCAAATGTTATATTTATGAGGCATTAATAATTCCATATTCAAAATTCTAACCTAACATGGGTAATCTGTTATGCACCATGGAACCATACCTTGATTTAAGACTGGATGATGGTCTTTTGCTATAGATTTAAATACTTGGTAATTTTGCATGCTGTTTTCTAAGAACCTGGAATATTTCATCTTTGTCCTCCTAAAGTGACAGTTTTGTTATCAAAGAAGTGTGTGTTCATTTCTCATATCGAATACCAACACCAACTCCTGCTTCTAAGGTCTCACTTTTCACATGCTTGCAGGGTATTTTACATGTATTAGAAAAAAAACATGTGTCTACACACCTGGTTGTGTAACAGGTACAATATCTCTGAGGAGGGCAACAGATAACAAAGGTGTAGAAACTCCCACACTCTGTCTCACTTAGGCTAAATAATTTATTAATTCCACAGAGTTGTACATAAATTATTTAGCCGAAGCGAGACAGAGTGTGGGAGTTTTCTCCACTCAGGGTATTTTAGTCTGCCACCAGCTTTCAATGCTAATCTGCTGCATGGATCCTGTAATCCCACTGTTTTTGTTTCTTTTGTGCTTGTGTTTTGCAGATTATACCCAAAAATAATGAAACACGGTCTACTTTAATGTACAAGTACATCATCCATGAAGATTCAGTGCCCGTCAACAACAACAACGTCATCCAGGAGGACACATATGAATGGGCCCTGAAGAGCTGGTCCCTGTGTTCCAAGCCTTGTGCTGGAGGTTATTCACATCTCTACTTTACCCAAAAATAAATAAGTAAAACACTGCAGATAATTCAACACTTAAAGTTTGATTGCAGCCCTAGTGAAAATCTCTGGATATACTGGTTAAATTTTAATTCAGTGTTGCTTTAAATGTTCAGTGTGTCTCGTTGTTTTTTAATGGATCATACAATGATTTAATAATGAAAAACCTACGCTTACCTCACAGGGTTTCAGTACACTAAGTATGGCTGTCGAAAGAAGGGAGACACTAAGATGGTCCATCGAGGTCATTGTGATGCCAGCAAAAAGCCGAAGCCCATCCGCAGGATGTGTAACCTTCAGGACTGCATGCAGCCTCAGTGAGTACAGGCTCCGACAGGGCAACATATTGGATTTCACGTGTTGATTAGATTCAAACTGGGATGTAGCTGCAGTCTATTAAGATAAAATGTTAAAGTGGTTTCTCTCAGCATGAGTTGAATTTAAATGAGCTACTTTTATTGAAGTGTCTATGTAGGATTGATAATAAGCACTTGAAATCTGTTCTCTTTTATTAAGGTTTGAACTATAGCTAAGGCCTACATGGAGGTTATCTTTTCATTTTTGTCCAAGCACTTCATGTTTTTGCTCATAACTTTTGAGGTGTAGAAGAGAAATTAATTATTGTCCTGGATTTACTTTCTCAGCATACAAACCTGTGGCTACAGAAAGACCCAAAATTAGTGGCGTTGAATGGAATTTGCGATAACTCGTTATTATCTTGTTAACTTTGATGGTAGTTTAAACATTAACAAACATCAATGCACGGTAGATATGGAAGTAGAAAGGCAGGCGAGGGGGTCGTTGTGGCTGCTGGACCCCTCAAGGACAGTCAGAGACTCATCCTGAAGCCACTTCTTGTTTGAACAAGACAAAAAATTATGCAAATATATTGTCTGCTGGTGAATCTCAATGTTGATCTTGTTACCCTGAAGAGCTGCTAACCCTCAAATTGTTTCATCAGTTTGGATTTTAATGGAGATTTCTTTGTGTCCCATGATAATTTCAGAGGTTTTACCATCCTGATTGGAAGAATTGGTTCTGGGGAGCCTCTTGACTACTTGCTGTTTTCAGTTTGAGGGAAAAAAAATAAAGGTTCTAATCAGGTCCAAGGATTTAGTCACAAAAACCTCTTATACAGGATTAGAAGTGTAATGAGTGGCAATGACTAGCCTCATAATAAAAAAAACCTACAACTGCATTAAGGACTAAACCACAAATATCATAAATTATAACAAATGCATCTTAATGTGATTTAATGAAGGCATGTATTCAGTGTTCGGTCACTCAGATGTAATCATGTTTCTGCTGTGGCTGAGTGTGCTGATATGTTTTACCTTTACAAACTCAATTTCACTACAGATTACAGCAGCTGTTTCCTTCTACTTCACTGCATATGAATAGCAGCTTTACTCTGAAGTCACATTTGTCTCCTAATGTTTGTCTTATTGCTCCATGTAGACCAAGCCAAAGTATGTAGCCTTAAATCCCTTGTACCAAAAACCTTGATAAGTTGACTTTTTATCATTACATCATTTCAGTGAGTTGTGTTACGAGATCCATCATAGCAGTCGTCATTTAAAAAAGATGACAGCTTGGTTGGAGACATGATAACATGAGTAAAGAAGCGCCTCTCTGTAAAACCACAGCTCAGCTGCATGTGGCTGTTGCACCTGAAGCAGCAGCTGGAGTGGGAGAGGAAAAAGAAAATCTGAGGAGATTAATGTTGGCTGAGGTGATGCAGTCTAAATGCAGGATCATGGCAGAAAAGCCCTGCAGGAGGAAGACATGGTTTGAAAGTGTAAAGGAATACATATATGGTGATTAGCGGCGGAGGCTGTTAGACACCAAGATGAGAGGGGGAAATGGCAGCTGGCTTTGAAAAACTGCAGCCAGAATCATCCATTCAAATTTCAAAGCTGCATGAGGCAGCTTTCTGGGCTGTCAGCTAGATCCAGTGCTCAAAGATGAGGCAGCCAAACACACTGAAGATTTCACTTAGTAAGTTAATGTTTACCCACCATCTGTTCTGTTCATCTTTAAAGCAAAGGAACGAGGGAGGCGAGAGATCTGAAGCTGCTTAGATCTGACACCGGATGAAACATTTAGGAAACCTTTTATTTCTAAATAGGTTTTGAGTGATTTCTCTTTGTCTGCAGCTCTCAGCACAACTCCATTTAAACAAATAAAGTAAATATCTCAGGG
>NW_018128256.1:294541-298464 GCF_001952655.1 Monopterus albus | reverse complement strand
CTTGTACATCTTAATAGGCAAACCTAACTCCATCTCAAGTAGTTTTTATTTTACCAGGGAGTCCCGCTGAGATCGAGATTTCTTTTTCAATGTGGCAGCCATACAAATTGACAACAAATTAAATGTCAACACATACAAAAATCTATTCACAAGATTAAAAAAAGGGCTTGCAAGAAAAACAGCTACTGTTTCTTTCACCACATCAGATGATATGGCATTTTATGAAACCTTTAAATTCTTCAGTGGATGTGAATGTGTGTAGCAGTAGATCTTGGAAAGTTCAATGAGACTCTCCTGCCATTTAGCAGTGGCAGCAGAGCGGGTCTAGTGATAGCAGTCTAGTTCTCACAGTCCCCCACTTTGATCTGGACAGAAATGCATCAAGAGCTATGAGGTGGATTGCCTTAAATCTTTGGACAGATATCCACTGCACCTAGTGGATGAATCCTACGGACTTTGGTTATCCCCGATGTTTCTTCTGGCACCACCAGCAGTTCAAACTTTTCACTATGTAATCGATGGACTGGCACAAACTTTGGTACAAACATTTATGGCTTCTTGGAAGTGACTGGCCTTTCCTGTGGCACCACCCTGAATCTTTTTTTTTGGTTCTGAGTAAAAGCCTCAACAACTACTGGATGAATTGCCACGACATTTATTCTGAACAAGTGCACACTTTAGATTTTTTTCTTCTACTTTTTCTTTGACTGTAATTTGATTTCTGAGATGATTGGTGTAAGAAGCTGAGCTTTGCAAAGAAAGGCCTGATTAGTGCCAGACTCCCTACCTCCCTTTCTTTAAATTTGAGGCATTGTGCCTGAAAAAGATGAGTGAAGTACTGATGATGGATGTAGAGCAATAGAAAGAAAACTGCATATATTATCACATTTAGTTTGAACAGAGTTCAGATGTAGGTCTTAAATTGAGCAGGAAATGTACAGATATATGGATGTATAAGTTCATTAGATATTTGCGTTTTTTGCCATATTTTGACTTGTATAGCAGTTTAATCAACCTGACTAACTACAACTTCTTGTTGAAAGAAACTGTGAATACAGTAGGTAGCAAGGTAGAATTAAAGTTGGTTATGTTCCATCCATATATAAATCCAGCCATCATCAGCTACTTATATGGGGTTGGATGGCAGGAGCAGGTTTAGTTGGCAGTCCAGCTCCTCCCAGGGGACCTCGTGATGTTCTCAGTCTATGACATGTATATTCCCTTGGGCGTGTTCTGGGTTAACCCCATGGCCTTTACCAGTTGCACAAGCTCAGAAAACCTCCAAAGAAAGGCACCCAGGAGACATCGTAATATGATGCCCGCACCAGAGTGACTGGTAAATTGGAAACTTTGCCTTCAGGCTCAGTTTCCTCTTTACCACAGTGGTCCAATTTACAGTTGATGCTGTGCCAATCCACCTGTGAGTCTCAAGCTCTGTTTTACCCTCACCTGTGTGTAAACTCCTTTGCTTGGGGTAGCAACTCACTCCCAGCCTGAAGGGAGCAATCCACCGTTTCATAGCAGTTTCATAATAGCTGCTGTTCACCTTTTGTCCAGTACATCTGGCAGCAGGGATAAAACCGGTACTATACTGTCAAAATCATTCTTCACTGTATTTCCCTGTGTTTATGTTAGTATGCTCCAGTATACCTAAAACTTAGAGACTGACTTCCTGGTTTTACTTCAACCTATCATACTGTCTGTAGTTGTGTTTACAGTTTTATAATTTTACTGTCTACAGTACACAACCCAAAACACCTCCACGCAATGCCTGTCAGTTGCTTCAGAGTCAGGGTGGCACAGCAGGGCTGTGGTTAGCTCTGTCACCTCACAGCAGGAAGGTTTAAGATTTGATCCCGGGCCAACTTGGGGCCTTTCTGTGTGGAGTCTGCATGTTCTCCCTGAGCCTGCGTGGGTTCCCTTTGGGTGCTCCGGCTTCCTCCCACAGTCCAAAGACTTCAGGTTAGGTTGACTGATGACTCTAAATTACCCCTAGGAGTGAGTGTCTTCAGGAATAAGCGATATAGATAATGGATGGATGCTTCAGGGTCATGGTTATTCAGTCTGCAGAGCTTTGCTTGCTAGTGTCCTCTATTGCTATTTATTAGCATATTTTACTGATTTACTGGCCAACAGGGCAGCGGTGCATCAAGCCCTCAGCTTGTAATGTATTTTAGACAGACCAACCAGGGTCTCTTTAAGTATTCCACCAAAATCCATTGACAGCAAAACTGCAGGATAGTTTTGATAATAATATACAATATTAACATGTACGAACATGTACCAAACATTTGTGATGTACCAAACTAAAAGTCACCAAGCTACTTTACATAAAACAAATAAATCAAAGAAACAGCCTGCATGTACTCATGTACACACAGTAGTATCAAACATGCGGTATAGTATGTGCTTCTTATGCACATTTATATGTGGGATGTCCAAATCAGTGAACAGATCCTGCATGCTGTGAGTCCTACAGCTCTTTTACTTTTGTCCCTGAAGTTTTCTTTGGATTGATAACATAATTAAGTAGTTACTGCCACCATTGTTCGTTTGGGTGTCTGTAAAGGGAATATGATGTGCTGATGTCTATCCACATCATAGTTTCTGCAAGAGAGAAAAATGCAGTGAAATACAATGGAGACCAATTTGGCAGCACAACAGTGGTTTCTCCCTGCAGTCAGCTGTACACAGTAAAAGGTGAATGAGAGCATTTATAAAACTGTCCCCAGCATTTAGAAGCCATTTAGTCTGAGAAACAGCCCAATCACTGCAGGTTCCAATCCATCACATCTTTACTGGTGAATGAGTTCAGAATATTTGAATGCAGTTATTCAACACCAAGTGGACACTAAATATCTTCGCTGTTGTGGGGACTTTGAAATGGACAAATTGATCAGACAATGAAAGACTTTGTCCTTGGTAGTGACACGTTGATAGTTGTATTTTAGTACAACTCAGCTGAATGTATGTTCAGGGCTCATTCACCCTAAACAACATATTTATTTGACCTGTGGAGTATTTGTTCTGTGACTTTGATCAATTGCTCATAAGATAATTATTATCACCTTTATTGGCCAAGCATGTTACACACAAGGAATTTGTTTCCGGTACAGACATCTGCGGCGCCAACTCATCCGATGGCTCTGACCATCGGGGAAACTTTGGGGTGTCTTGCCCAAGGACACTTCGACATATGGACTGCAGGCACCAAGATTTGAACCTCCGACCCTCCGGTTGGGAGACAACTGCTCTACCCACTGAACCGGTCACCCCCAGAAATAATAGATAATCATGTGTGTGCACAAAATTAAAAGATGACAGTCTTCCAGGATCGTAGGGCTCCATAGAAAAGCATGTGTAACATTGTTCGATGGAATAAGTTTGTGTCAACACTGGTTTGTAGTGATTAAAACCCGTAATTCTTTGTTCCTTATTATTTCCACATAAACAACCCAGTTGGTTCTCAGCAATATAAAAAACTAAAAAAGGAGTGCGCTCTTAATTTAAATATAATTTCCAGGGTAGATTTTTAACACTTTGCTCTTTGCTGCCACCTTGACCAGGTCTTTCTTGTAAAAGACATTGTGTATCTCAGCAGGCTTCCAGGTTATATAAAGGTAAAAAAAAAAAAAGATTTTTTGCTGCCAGACATGTTGATACAACTTTGCAAAGTTAGCAGTCAAAGTTCTATTACTGATTGCATTAATGTCAGTTTTCTGGAGGTAACTGCATCTGATAAATCCAAACAACATGTGTAAGCAGTGTGAATTTTTCAACACAGCCATTTATCTTGTCACTGTCGATTGATTGCTAATGACTTAACATGCAATTTGAGGAAAACAGTATGTATGCCATCAGTAATCTCCACATTTTAATTTGTCCAGATGGATCTCAGAGGAATGGGAGCATTGCACAAAAAC
>NW_018128256.1:281840-294507 GCF_001952655.1 Monopterus albus | reverse complement strand
CGTTCCCCCCACGCCGGCCCCAACCGCTGTGTCCACAGCAAATACTGCAGTGGGGATAAGCCAGAGAGCCGGAGGCCCTGTAACAGAGTCCCATGTCCTGCTCAGTGGAGGACTGGAGTGTGGTCAGAGGTTCGGTATCCACATGATCTTTCTGAAAGAGTATAAAGGAGGGGTTTTCTTTTTCTGGAGATTAAAATGATCTGAGTGTGGGTCATTTAACCACAGATCCACCTGATTAATATTATTTTTATTGTTCTTATTTCCAATTAACTGTCAGCTTACTATCATGTCAGCATTTTCCTCTGGTTCTGCTAATACAGCACAAAAACACCTTTAAAGTATGTGATGTGGCTGATTTCTTAGCTTGACAAGGTTATGTTTAAAAACGAAATATGAGGAATCTGTGAATGTTCATCTGACAACATGCTAGTTTTATTACCACATTTCACCAAATGAAACCTTTAAACTGTTTTTAAAAATTCAGAATAAGATATATTGTGCAGCTGAGCGGTATAGTGCAGAGATAAGAGCTAATAAGATGCTGTTCTTCATGTCAGCAGTTAATCAGGGAAGAACCAAGCTCTCATTTTCAGTAGTGCTCTGACATACAGTTAACACCCCCAAAGCAATAATAAATATATATATACACATGGATCAAATAAAATCAGTATTAAACATCCATTAACGCAAGTCACACATTATAACTAACTGTAAATAAAGTGTCCCAGTAAGGTGCTGGGCCACCAGATCTCCGTCTCTGAGCTCTCCTGGAGGGATGAACACCAACAGATGCTCCCTCATGTGGTGGTGTGCCGATGGTGGTGGCGGCGCTGCCTAACACGCCGCTCCAACATCTCCCATAGCTGTTCATCTGGATTGAGACCTGGTGACTGTGAAGGCCACAGCATCTGATTCACATCATTCACTCATCCTTATGTTTCTCCACTCATTTATTCAGGTTTTTCCTTTAATTTGTCCCCCATCTGTATTGTATATGCATAAGAAGCTGTTCCACCACCAAATAAGCACTTTTATCTTCATCTGTCTACCATCTGTCCTATTTTTTGTCCTGGATATTTAGGTTTAGTTTGTTTATTTGTTGTCTGTTAGTTAGCAGAATGTATCAGAAACTATTGAATAGATTTTGGTTCAGCCATGAGCCAAGGAACATACAATTAGTTTTTAGTTCTGGGTAGCATCAACATGTGACCAGTTTTAAAGCACTTAACACAGTCACTCATAATTTCAGAGCAACTTTGGTCACTCAGTCTTCACCACATTTGGTACGCAGCATATTTTGACTTCAAACTAATTTATATTTAATTGCTTTTGATTTGCTGCTATAGTTGGACAATAAATTCTTGCAGATGTAGCCTAACTGACATGAAGTGAATGCTAATTCCTAGCATTTGCATTGTCCAAACAGAGACTAATTTGGAAGGCATGTACTCAAATCTCCTCCAAGCAAGTCAGAGCAATTTATGTTTGACCAATACATGGTTACAGCAAAACTATGTTGGAACAGTGATGCCTCAGGGGTCGTGGCTCTCACTTCTTTTGCATTTGGCACAGCTTATCCTTGTACAAAGCTCTTAATTTTCCTGGACAGGATTTGGATATTCTCCAAAGTAACTGCTGCCAAATGGCTACCGTCCTGTGTACTGTATTTTGACAGTGCTAGTTGGTGATATGAAAAAAAACATATTGCTAATATCATAAAGAAACTTTTAGAGAACTGTGCAGTGTTTTAATGGAAATATGACTTATTTTACAAAATTCATTAATGGCTCACAAGCCCGACAGGCCTGCAGCTGTTTGGGATTTTACAATGACTTTACAAAATATACTGGATATAGTATGTGGTCCTGAAATTCAATGTGTTTCTCTTTACAAACCAGATAAACTGGTGAAAAAATAAAGTTCAGAAATTCAGGCTAGTTCATAAAATGCATTCAGACATCGTAAACCCGCTGTGTAAAGTAAATATAATAACCAACAGCAAAGAAAGCTCCCAAATCTTTTGATAGTAATGGATTGGCTTTATTTCCTGCAGATTTACCTGCCTCCACTCATTTCAGCTCTGGCCTCCAAAAGCATGTGTGTGTGTGTTGTTCCACAGTGCTCTGTGACTTGTGGAGAGGGGATGGAGCGGCGTCTGGTCACTTGTCGCATTGGAGATCAGTGTAACGGAGAAAAACCTGAGTCTGTGAGACCATGCAGGCCAGGACCCTGCCATGGTAAGTGTGTCAGGCATTAAGAAAAGAAATGAACACCTACAGTGTTCTAACTGAACAGTCATAACACAGCTGCAGTGTCTCTGTCATTCAACCAGTCAACATTTCAGAACATTTTTCTTTCTGCAGGATAAAAGCCAATAAATAATCAGGCATGTCATTTATTCCAGCAAGTCCCCAGGACGATGTCATATTATTGTTCGTACTCTCAGGGCAATTTTAGATTTGTTTTGAGTTAAAAGAGGATGGACATTAGTGGTGTTATTTTTGCAGTTGGCTTACTGCATAAGAAATAAAGGTGCTTTGTATGGTACTGACATGAAAAACAATACATGTCAAATAATTGTGACTGCTGAATTGGATCCTAGTGTGCCACCTCAAATGGAGTTGCCAAGTGGGAGCAGCAGCAGATTTAAGTCACATTGTCTACATAGTCCATCTTAAGTGACTCACAGTTGGAGCACTTTTCCAATGCGATTAAAAATACATATTGAAAACTAGCCCTCAATTTGTACCTCTTATGTGTTAATGTTTGAGCAAAGACTCTTCTATTAATCTGGATGACAAATACTTCTGAGTCTGCTCAGTCAAAAAGGTTTCAACTGCCATTTTTGTTTGGGTGAGGAACAGACTTTCAGTTGAGGAAATTGATTAAAAATTGGTTTTATGTAGTAGAGGATTTCTTTTATTCATATCTAGAAATTGATTTAGCCATAAGTCTTGTCCAGCATTCCATTAGGTTGTTTGAACATTACCAGGTATTTACCTCTGTGACTCGATGATAATGCTAATACTAACATGAGACACAAACTGGGCAAACTCAAAACCTACTAAGAATTAGCGTGTACAGTATGTACCTAGTATAAAACTAGATCACGGTCTAAGGAGACTTCAGCAGAACGATGTTTAATCAGACACTGGCAGCAATAAAGCAGTGCCATAGTGCTCTGTAATTCATCCACTTCCATTCAGCCTTCCTGGTCTCTTTCTGTGATTCACGCTATATGCTCTTTGACTTACAGATGAGCCATGTAATGGAGATAAATCCATCTTCTGTCAAATGGAGGTCCTAGCGCGATACTGCTCTATTCCAGGCTACAACAAACTGTGCTGTGACTCCTGCAGCAAAGGCAGTGGAACTTTGTCTCTGTACTCTGAGGCTGCTGAGACAGAGGATCATGTCCGTTTTGGATCAGCCTCCCAGCTGCTGGAGACATTAACGACCTCTGCAGCAGTCAGTGGCAGTCACACAGGTAAACAGGGTTCAACCAAAGGATCGGCCACTTTAAGCAATGCTGCAAGACACAACACCACCTCTGCTTTGCTCAAGAAAGCTCCATCAAAGATCACTACAGCACCAAGACGAGTTCCACGACACATGAGTTTCGATGGCAGGAAGCTGCCCGCGCCGGCACCAACTTCACTGGCAGATTCTGTTGATGGTCAAAGATCGAGTAGCTTGACAGATAGTCGGTGGCCTACAGCATATTCTGAAGTGGAGAGATGAAAATGCTCATGCCCTTTCCCTTCAGGACTTTTAATGTACAATAGATAATCCATCTTCATCCTGAGTCTTCTCATGCCAAAACACCACAGAAAGAAAGAAAGTGCTGGTTCACTTTGTTGTTAAAAATGTTCCTTCCCTTTTTGCCCGACATTGACTTTAAATCACTTTGCTATCTTGCAGCGGGCTCCGAGGGTATTTTGGCTTAAACGTCAACTCTACTTTGCTTTCATGCTTTATATTTAGATGAAAGTATTGCTTAATGTCAAGGTAAAAGGGCACATGGTCTGAAGGCAATTTTCATCTATGTCAAATAAAACAGCTTTGGTAGCTCATGGTGAATAATTTCAGGTATAGAAAATAGCCAAAGGACAGTTATATTCGAAGTAAGGCTCTACTTGGCCAAATAAAGGTGATTATTATTATGATTTCTTATACTGACTCCAAATATTTCACATCTCAGTGGATATTACTGAGATATATTTGCTTCATTCTACCAAACTTTTTAACCCAGTGAGTCTTGAAGCTTTTTTGGATGCAGTGCCATAACCGAGGTGACAGGTGCAGGAAAGTGTCTGTATTTCCCCCAATGATTGGCCTTTTTTCTAATGTTGTCATAGATCAGGCTGAGCCCTGGTGTCTGTAGAGGGTCCTCTGGCAGACGCTCAGCAGAAGGCGAGATAGCAAATGTCAACAGGTGCTGTCATTACAGTTTATTTAATTTGAGAACATTTATGAGGACTCCCATTAGTAAAATGGACATGGTACAGAACTCAAAGAATTGGTGCAGAAATATTTATTGCACTTATCACAACATAACTTGAGTGTAAATAGTTAGGTTCATCATGTTGATTATTAGGTAGATCCCAGATGCGTTGCATTTTAACATTCCATCACCTTCATATCAAATTTTAGACTATGACCTTTGAGCTGGATGAGACATTTAGTTTGCTATGAATCTGAAATGGATGATGGTTTTGATCAAGATAGAAGATCTAATCAAATACAAGTTAAAAAAGTTCCCTTTTACTTGAATTGCATTACAAGCTGCCATTTTCTTGCCAACAATCTATATATAAAGCTTGACTGTTACAGTACTTGAGGAATCACAGGTCAAACAAAATTGCCAGACTTTGAGTGTCAAGGTCAAACATAAAGGTCAAGGTCAAAGTGTTTATATGTCATATGCACAGTTAGGAAATGTGTTTCCCTGTACAATGAAATTCTTACTTTGCTGTCCACACAATACAAGTGAAATATAAAATAGATGACCAATAACACAAATCTACATAGGCAGTAATTCGAGAGTGAAACGTGCAAACACATCTGCCTGGGGGGCGCCATGTTGCAACACTTTGACCTTGACCTTGAGTGTATATGGAAAGTGAGCAGAGATGTGCCAGTGAAAACAATCAGGAAAATGGTTTTAGTTGTATAGATTTCTTTTCCAGCAGTATCTTTTCAGTGGCAGTCTGAAGTTTCTATGGAAGTGGGTATTTATAAAAGGTTCCTGTAAATACTGTACATGGGAATATCATGAAAATATCAGTACTATATTAAGAAGCTAAGAATTCTTTTAAACACCATTCTTAAGCGATTAGAATTAGAGTTTCTCCCACTTTTACCGTTTCACTAGCAGAACTGGTACTGTCCCTATAAATGGATAAAAAGGGTGAATTATTTCATGCTAAGTGCTGCTGCAGTGCTTTCTGGCTGGCTGCAGACAAAATATTTCTAAAAGATAGGCCAATACGTTAGGTAACACACTGATTTCAGTTACATGAGAAGAGTGATAGTACTCTCATGTCTGTATGCTAAATATGAAGCTACAGACAGGAGGTGTTACATCTGGACAGTCAGGCCTGCTTTTTTAACATGTTTCTGGTCTTTAAGCTACGCTATGCTACGCATATTTAGCTTCTTGCAGACATGGGAGTGACTTTTAACAAGATACTGAATTAGTGTATTTCCCATAGTGTCAAACCATTCCTTTAAGAAGTATTTTATACACAGTACCTCATCTAACTTTTACCTTCTTCTGAATCAGACGTTTTGCGTGGTGCTAGCCATTGACCTTTTTGTCTTTTTTATTGAGCTCCTTGTGAAAGTTTTTACATAGAAAGATTGAAGATATTAGGTTAAAGAAGGGAACTAAGCAGGCACCATTGTCAGGTGTTATAAATACTGTATGTTACTTTGCTGTCCCCCCCCTTGATGGTTAGAGCCGTCGGTTGAGTTGGCGCCACAGATGGCTGCTCTCGGTTCTGTACTGGAAACAAATTCCTTGTGTGTAACGTACTTGGCCAATAAAGGTGATTATCCTTATCCTATCCAATTAACTTTTATAATGCTAGTGACTAAGCTGTTGGCAAGCAGACAGGGTGTCCCTCTTGTCAGTCAGATGTTTACTCAGTTTTTAGCTTAGGCTGAATTCACACAGGCATTTGCTCTACCCTCATTAAAACAGCTGCCAGCGGGGAGATGTTTTTCTTCATGTAGGTGAATCAGTGACATGCAATCCATGCAGCTGTGTGTTTAAAATTTATTAGATCCTGTAATACAGCACAGCAGTTTGTACTATAATACTCACAGACATGATTGTATAACTCTGGACAGTTATCACAGCAGCAACGGCATCTTCAGTTGTGATTATCTTGAGGTAAACAGAGGAAATACAGGGCTCATGTTACAAAGTAAAGCTCCAGGAATGTGAGCTTGCATGTGTGTGAATGGCCAATGCAGCATCTTGCCAAATCACATAACTACATTGCAGAAAAAGCTGAACCAGATCCCCAGGTGTCTTTTTTTTGCCACATAGCACTGCATTTGTATGGGCTAACTCCCCTTGATGTCCCCCTTGATGTATCCCCTTGATTCCCCAACAGAATGAGAAGGCCTGTGTTTTTTTTTTATATACATAGTGAAAATCTGATTGAACTTGATCTTTGTCTTCACCAACTCCTGGAAAAAGAAATGTCTTCAGCTGCTAGATATTGCACTTTCTTCACCAGCTACTTGGTTAAACGAGCATCTGCCATTTGGTGCTGGGCTCGTAGCGTATGCTTTTTGATATAATCTGGATTGACTGAGATTGAGCCAGTCATGTAGAACTGCAGATCTGGTTGTTAATTCTCATTGGGTTGTTCAGCACTATAAACAGCTCTTTCACATTACAAATTGATTTGATTCAATTTTAAAAAGATGAAAAATCTTGCTTAATCTAGCCTTAAGCTTGTTACAACCATTTACATTCAGTCTGCACATTCAAAAGAGTTTTACTGTATAAGGATTATGCTTTGTTTTTCCAAAGTTTTTCTTACATGGCTTTTGTTTCTGGTGAAAGAAGGTTCAGGAAGGAGAGAGCTATTTATTAAGAAAAGGATTTCCTCACAACCACCGTGCATCTGACTGCAATAGCAAAGGCACAGTTTTGTGTTTTCAGCAAAGAAATAGCTTACAACTATTCACACTCACTCCAGTGTGCCAATGTATAGAACATGTATATAGCATTGAGTACGTAAATATTTATTTAAACTTAAAGGGTTCTGCTTTGTTTTTACAGTATGTGTGCGCTGCCTGGTCATTTAGCTGCAGCAGATAAACCATTGGAAACTTCTTTTTTTTCACTGACATTTTCCAACTTTAACTGGATTTCTACTTTTTAAAATCCACGATAGATTAGAAAGGACATTGTTTTTTGCAAACAGTTAGATGTAAATATACATGCTCGATTTTGAGATGTTTTACTTGACGTCAGAAAGCTGTCTTTTCACAGCTGTTGTGTAGAAGGTGTTAGCATCATAGCGACTTGTACTGACCGGACAAATGTGTTATTTTAGCCAATAAAACAAATAGTGTAGTACCAGTAACCCAGTAAAGTTGTTTTTATGCTGTTTGTAGTTGTCAGTATTGTCAAACCATTTTACATTTTCCTCCCCAGTTGTTTCCACATCCTTTCCTTGCTGCCTATAAACTATTGCTGCTAATGTTATACAGAGCTTGAAAGGGTAGATAGAATAGTTGTAGGTGTTCCACTGACAATCCCTGAACCTCAGACAGATGTAACTGCATAGGATCTTTTTCATGTACTGTATCATTACCCCTGTGCAATCGGTGCATTGAATTATTACGATTGTCACAACCACGACTCTATTTGCTTTTCTATGTATGTAGATTGAAGTGTACACTACTGATGCTGTTTGTTGTAATGGGGAGCACATAGCAATAAAAGATGTTTAACTACTCTGATCTCTTACTTTCAGACATTCTTCCTGACCATATCTGCATCTGGGAGGTTCAGTATGGCTGGATTAAAGAACAACTCACAGCCAACACACAGGCCCACAGCTACAGATATGTCAGCACTACAGTTTTGTCCATTTCATTTATAGAATCTCGGTAACAGTAATTAATCCACCATGAATTCAACGGTGACTCAGGATTGTCTTTGCAGTCTTGCAGTAATCAACACCAATCATGCGGTGGCTGCAAAGATTCTGTATTGGGATGGAGAAACTGATTAGGGTTACCTTTTAGGAGTGTGAGGAGAAGTGCTGAAGATATGGTGTTAATAAGACGCCCAGGACTGTCACTGGAAGGGAACATCTTTGTTAAACCTCATTTACTGTTTGAGCCACAAACACTGGAGCTGATTGATTGCTAAGGAGATAAATGAAAGCATCAGGGGCCTTGTGGGTATGCAGTGTTTTATGGAGGAGAGAGAAGTGCTGATGAACTTAGCTGCTCTGTTGGATTAATCATGACAACATGACTGATCCCTCTTTAAAAACAGTTTCAACTTGAATTTTAAATAACCCCAGTCATGATCAATCTTGTCTAGAACACATTGATCCCCGGAGCAGAAAAAAATTTATTCTGAAATAGATTTTCTGAAAGGATGCCTTACAGTTTCCTAAAGCGACATTTCACATTACTTGATCAGAAACATTGAGTGGTTTTATTGTATTACTGAATATGTGAGGAGTCTGGTTACTGAGACATTCAATACTTTTGTTGCTGAATGGGAGCAAATGCCTGCAGCCAATTGACAAAGTCTTGTGCAGAGCCTTTAGAGTGTTAATGTTGAATAGGTTGGACTCTGAACAGGTTTCTGATATTTTAGTCATAGTTAAAATTTGACTGATTAGAATGATAATTCAGTATATCACCAAACAGATTTTGACTAGTGAGAAATCCTATTAAGATGTCTACTGTATGAGAATACCAGAAGAAATCACTGTTGTTCATTTGTTATATCAGCAAATATCTTCAAAGTAAGACTCGTGATGATCCAATTGTAAATATCCTGCAACACTGACCACAACTAATAGTCAAATTCAAGATATCTCCGGTGTAGTTCTGACTAGTTATAAATTGTTTCAGATATCTGCAATTCAATTTTGACTTGTATAATGTCCAAAAGTAGAGTGTATATCTTTGCTTTAAATTATGGCTTATCAAAAACTATGTTAAGATAAGTTAAATATGAGTTATGATACACTGCCATAATTTAAGTATTAATAATGTAAATAAAGATTTACAAATATACTGTAGCTATCTCCTATTAGATTCTCCATATACCATCTAGACAAAATGTAATTAGAGACCCTTCATTTAAAGTATTGACTAGTCATGAATGCATTACAGAAATCTAATTGAATGTTACATGCACATTATTATATTACATATATATATATATATATATATGAGTGGGTTAGTGTGATGACAATATGCTAAACATCAACATTTCCACATCCAGTAGGGATAAACATTTTGGGTTTAGTTGTTGGTATGTTAACACAAATATTAGCTTTCAGATAGTGTATGTCTCCTTTATTTACAAAAACCTTGCTAACATTTATTTAAAACTTTAAATAAAAAGTTCAGTATTTCCCTCTTAATTTGGCAAAAATGCCATGTCTTTTATGTGTAGTATTTCAAGTGTCAGCACAGCATGATTCACATTCTGTGATTATAATTTTGAGAGCAGCAACGACAGCTCAGAATGTCTGTGTGCTGGAGAGCAGCGAGTATCCTAAGGTATTAAAATTCTTTTCACTTGATGAAGTTACACATTTAAAAAGCATAAATCTGAAACAGTAAGTACAGCAATACTTTAATACTGGGTCATTCTGGGTGGCTGTTTCGATTATATAATTGGAATGTGGCTTATTCCCTGCTAAAATGTGATTCTTCTAGTCCAAACACTTTACTGGACAGTTTATTTTGCTGTAGAATCTATTCTGACTGGGCTCAGTGGGAGTAGCTTAAAATGAGATTTCTATAAGACATCATGATGACAAAAGAGTCCCAAGTTATCTGAGCAGAATGGTTTGTCCAGGTCATAAAAAAACCTAATTCTCAGTCTGCTCAGAGTTACAGGGCAACTTTTTCAGATGCTAAGGAGACAGGAGTGACATTTCAAAAACGTCTCCACAGACAATAATAAAATACAACAAAAACAAAGTGCCACAGCAGGAGACATTGGTGTATGTTAGCCACTGCACTCTTTTCAGAAATTGGGTGAGACAGGGGCTCCACATGCACAAGAGCAGAGGCATTGCAGAACGGCACACTGCTGGTGCAGCAAATGACTGTTGCTGCCAGACTCACTGTGCTGAGTAAGTAAATCAGGAAAAGACAGGCAGGTGGCAGGTTAGCTGTAATAAACAGCCTGAGAATACAATGTTCACTCTGATTAAAGCCACATAAAAGTTAAGTAGTCTGACAGGAGGCTGACTGAGCAGAATAAAGAATGAATCTACAGGAGCTGCTTTTTTTCAGTTTTTCCCTTCATAAAGGTCACGAAAGTGCATGAAGAGTCATATTTTTCATGAGCAACCTGCAAAGCAGCATATGACTTCCTTTCACTGCTTTTGCCGTGGTGCTCAGAGCTCAGGCGTCTGACACTGATCCACCAGCTGCTGTGCACGACTGATGAGGGCTTATCCTCTGAGCTGACACACTCTGAACTACGCTGCACTTGGCAGTGCTGCAGAGCCATGAGCCTGCTGTAGTAAAGCTCACACCAGTGTTTGATTTGCTCCTCCTAACATCGTGACAACACAACAACAACATGACGCTTTCTGTTCCCACTGCCTGTCAGATCACTGACATGGCTGCTGCACTCACTTCTAATAAACACATGCAGGGCCCATCTGATCCAACATTCCCTGTTACAGTGTCAGAGCACATCGGTGTTCATAGCTGCAGATGAATGCAAATACTTTGTGTGAACAAAGATGAACATGTTTGTCAGGATGAACGCAGTGACTCTGTTTATGCTAAACTAATTCTAGTGGTGCGAGAGCAGTGGCGAGAGGCGCCTACATTTACTCAGTCCAAGGACTAAGCACAGTTCTGAGGTACATGTTTGAGTACTGTACTATGCTGCTGACACAGCATCCACCCAATTAATATAGGCTGGTTTAATTATGAATAAACCTACAACTTTGACCACAAAATCTATTTGCATAATGTGTTGAAGCCTCTACACACCATAGTCCCACTGCTGAGATCTTCTTAGGACTGTTTTATTCAACCAAACAGGCCTTCAGACAGTGTGGACACCATCGCCTCCCAGCAGCCCACAGTTTTAGATTATGAACCAGAAACTCAGCAGAGAGGACCTATCAATCACGCTGAGCTTGAAAATTCATTCGTGCAACTGCAAATCCATTTTTAATGAAATGAAAGAAATAACTGACTAGAGTCCGACAGAGCGGTTAACAGCAGCCTGTTTGTGGTCAGACAGTGTGGACACCATCTCCTCCCAGCAGCCCACAGTTTTAGATTATGAACCAGAAACTCAGCAGAGAGGACCTATCAATCACGCTGAGCTTGAAAATTCATTCGTTGATCTAGGCTGTGTAGATTCATGACTGGATTAAATAAAACCCATAAAATCACACTTGATATTAAAGTTGTGTCCTGGTGCCTGGGCTCTTTGGGGCAGCGTTAATTCAGTGGTACAGGCTGTTCACTCTATGTCTAAAAGCAGACATCCTGTAGCTTAATATGAAAGAATCACCTGTTTTCTGGAAATATTATTATCAGCCTATACCTTTAATTAAAAGGGGTGCCTTGCCATTACATAACAAGCAGCATAGTGGAGGTGGGTTCCTGCAGACCAATCATCAACAAGGGCCGCACAAGCCTGACTCAGGCTCTTATAATAGAAGAAGGTACTTTAAGAGGAGAAATCGATTCAGTATAGATGTTCCAAAATACCTTCCTTTAAATTGGCAATAGATTAAAATGGCCTGATACAGATGGGCCCTGACACCTGACCTAAGGACGCTGACTATAGACCTGTGCACCAGACTGTTTGGTGCTGAGACTCAGACTCGACCTGACCTGTCCTGATGCGACCCCCAGGATTGGCAATAGGACTGCAGCCAGCATCACTACAAACACTGGCACGCCACAGGGATGTGTCCTCAGTCCCATCCTCTACAGGAGGGAGGTGGCCGGTTTGGTGTCTTGGTGCAAGGGCAATAATCTCAGCCTCAACATGGACAAGACGAAGGAGATTATAGTGGACACAAAGAAGGAGAGGAGAACTCATCAGCCATTGTTCATCCGGGGGCTCAAAGTGGAGAGGGTGAGCAGCTTCAAATACCTGGGCGATATTTCCTGAGGAGGCTGAGGAGGTTTGGCATGTCGCCTAGGATCCTCAGCAACTTGTACAGCTGCATCATTGAGTGCATCTTGACCAGCTGCATCACTGTCTGGTATGGCAGCACTACTGCTATGGACCGCAAGCGCCTGCAGACAGTTTTAAAGACTGTGGAGAAGATCACTAGGACTCCACTGCCCTCTCTGCAGAGCATTTACCACTGCAGGTTGTGTAGGAAAGCTGCCTCCATCCTCAAAGATCCCACCCACCCCCAGCACGGACTGTTCACCTCCTTACCCTCTGGCCGGCGGC